>NC_090022.1:284310175-284512675 GCF_037176765.1 Anolis sagrei
CTTTTCTGTCTTCTCATTATGTGGCCAAAGTACTCCATCTTTGCCTCTAATATCCTCCCCTCCAGTGAGCATTTGGACTTTATTTCCTGCAGTATGGACTACTTTGATCTTCTTGTGGCTCAAGGTATTCTCAGAATTTTCCTCCAGCACCACAGTTCAAAAGCGTCTATCTTCCTTTGCTCAGCCTGCTTTATGGTTCAGCTCTCACATCCGTAAGTTACTACGGGGAATGCCATTGCTTTAGCTATGTGTATCATTGTCGCCAGTGTAATGTCTCTACTCTTCACTATTTTATTGAGATTGGTCATTGCTTCCCTCCCAAGAAGTAAATGTCTTCTGATTTCCTGGCTGCAGTCTGTGTCTGCAGTAATCTTCGCACCTAGAAATACAGGAATATAAATACAAGAATAGATAGGAAAGTATTTGGTCATGATTTCTTTTATAGTTTTGAGAATATATTCCACAAGGGTTGCAGATACAAGTTAGGGTCTATCTCAGTACAAGACCACAGAGATGAAAATATAGCTTCATTTTATTATTTTGGCAAGCATTCTCTGTAGAATTCTTCTGTCCAACTTTAATTTCCCCCAAAATAATTATTAAAGCTTTGCAATTTTTTATTGTAAACACTTTAAAAAGTTTTTTTCATAGCCACATGTAACTGTGTAACATTACACAAGTTTTATAGTCTGATTTTCAAGCTATCAAATCAAGAATAACAGACCAAAACATTGGACTAGGTTATCTCTGTGTTGTCTCCCTCCTCATCAGAGTCCCCCGCCCTAACCTCGATGATTTGGGTCCTTTCTAATTTTGAATACACTGGACCATACCTTCCGACAGAGAAAGGTTTTAGTTTTATGCCATATCTTCCAAGTTGAATTCTGTTCTGGTTAATTCTGACTCCATACAAAAGTAATGTTTTAGGTAACACTTTTCAAACAACACCAAACATGTTATTGTTCAGTCACCCCTCTGTATCCATGGTTTCCACATTTACAGATCCAACCATCCATGGTTTAAAAATAATTTTAAAAATAGGCCTTGATTTTTGGCATTTTATATAAGAGACACCATTTTACCGTGCTATTGTATATAATCAGACTTGAACATCCATGGATTTTGGTATCCAAGGGGTCTTTGAATACCAATGGATACCAAGGGGCTGCTTTATCTCCTTTTAAACACTCGTATTTGGATTAGCATTACTTTTTTAGATGTTCATTTCGTCTGGAGTTTCTATTTCCAAGTTTGGAACTTTTGACCTTTTCAATAGAGATGAACAAATGTGATCAAACAAAACAACTCTACCAGAATTGGCCTGTTCAATTCAACCAAATGTGTTTTTCCAAGTTGGTAAATGCTCTGACAGCATTTCTCTGTCCCCCTCCACCCCATCCCCCAAATTATTTTTCACTTGAGCACACGCCTCTGCACTTCCTGGCTTTGGCCAGGACCAGAAGTGAAAGTGCTGAAATGCCAGGAGACAGTCTGTTCGTGTGAGATTTCCCACTTGCTTTTCCAGACCCAAGATTGCCATCTGAACAGTTTGGATAAACATTTGAACTCAGTGATTATTTGAACCACAGCTTTTGGCCTTGACTGGAAATTTGTTCAGTGCCATAGGCCATGTTGTAAACCTATTGCAAAGTGGCAACTTAATGGCATAACTTATCTGCATTTAACAGTAACATTTTCATGAGTGTTGGTGGCACCAATGGACAAATCTTCCAGCCATCTGGGATCGCTAGGTTTATGTTCTTATTAACAGTTGCTTCAGTTTAAGCAACCTTTTATTTCTTAATCAATGTCTCATTTTTGTATGAATGAAGTTAGGAGAGAGAGCAGCAATACAACCTTTTCCCTGAAGGTGAAAAAACATAAAGATGGTTGGATGGAGTTGCTGATTTAAAAAATCCACTCATTTCAACACATTTCAACTGACATGAGCTCTCAGAAAAGTTAGGAGAGGGCAGAACCCTTATTTCATGATGCCTTCACCTGTCATAAGACTTTCCACTTTTTGTTTGCTTTTATAAGTTTTATGCTATGACTACAGTTTGCAAAGTTATAAGTAAAGGTAGTTAGTTTTATAATTAAATATTTGGCTACCCTGAGCTTTAATTTTTCTCTTTGCACACACATGCTTGCAACTGCTGCAAACAGCTGCACAATTACTTAAAAGCTAGACCAATCTTCCAATATTTTGTTTTCCCCAAAGGAATGTAATCCTGATTTTTACATAGTTAACAATCCAGTGCCAGAAGGTTGCAAAGTCCATTACTCCATGTTGATGGCTGTTTTTTGGAAGCTACACATTTTTGAATACAGATGTTGGCACTGTTCTCCTTTCTTTGTACTGCTTTTCACTTTCTGTTACAAATTATAAGCAAACAATATAAGCCTTTTAAAAATAGTATTCAGGTGCAGTCCATGACTTATTTCTGTTAGTTACATTGCTTTGATTTTAATAAGCTGACTCAATGAACATCAACTTTGTAGCCAAAGAAGTGTTCTAAAATAAATTGTATTTACTTAAGTGAGTTAATAATTCACATTGCAGCATAAGATACTTTTTCTAGAAGTGTATTAAGAAATGAGTTGGTGATATCTATCCCTATTGTTGTTTTTTGTTTTTGTATTTATTTGATTGTCCTTTTACAGTGGTTCTCAACCTGGGGTCCCCAGATGGTTTTGGCCTACAAGTCCCAGAAGTCCCAGCCAGTTTACCAGCTGTTAGGATTTCTGGGAGTTGAAGGCCAAAAACATCTGGGGACCCCAGGTTGAGAACCATATGCATTGTGTATATCAGGCAAAGTAAACAGCAGCCTTAAGAATGAGATATTGAACATATGTGAATAGCAAAACAGAAAAAAGGGAGAAAATACAAATAAATGTGTTTCACTCTTGCTCCCCATAATGGAAATCATAAGAATAGTGTAACTGGTGAATAGAAGAAAAACAAAACACCCTCTCAGGATGTTTTAAAAGAAGCTTTCAAGTGGTCTCTAGAAAGTCCAAATATTTTTGTTTATATTGTGCAAAGTTTTAGCTGAGCTAATTTTTTCATTTTAAATACAGATATTATTAACTTTTGATACAAAGTCTGCTGAGTCATGTAGAATTGCTTATTTTTGTGGTGTCTATCTCAATTCTTTCTGTGTTATTTCTGCTTCTGGTGATAGATTTTCTATTAAAGAATATACAACATGGCTGGTCTTTAACATGCCACTTTAGAATACATAGATATTGTATTGATTTCTGATAATTGTATGTTGTTGTGTGCCTTCAAATTGTTTCTGACTTGTGGCCACCCTAAGGGAAACATATCATTTAGTTCTCTTGGCAAGATTAATTCAGAAGGCTTGCCTTTGCCTTGATCACTTCATTACAAGGGAACCTATATTTTTAGCCATATCATAATGATTTTGTTGTTTTCTCTGTGGCCTCTTTTCCTGTTATAAATCAAGCACAAAACAGAAGTCCCAATTATTCAGTTCCTTCCCCCCACCCTTTCAAAAAAATTGTCCAGTTTTAGTAAAGGCTATTAAACTAGAAAGCTAACCCTAATGTTTCCTTGCATTGAAAGAAAGCATGAGGGCAACACAAAAGAGTGTATATTTGGCTGAGAAAACCCATTGCATCAGTTTTCACAAAATATGTGTTCAAGCATTTAAAGATGCACGTATGGTTGTGTGACATCTAAAGTTAGATGTTCATAGTAGGACATGCTGTGATCTAACATGTTTTCTGGAATATAAAGGGTAATGGTAATATTGCCCTTAATGTTACTAGACTGATTTTTTTGAGTTGTCCAGATTAGAGTGCAAGTCTTAATTAGTTAAGACATGATGATTCAACATGTAGATAAATCCCATCATTGCAGTAGTTCTACTCTACTAGGGACTACCAATAACATTCAGACCACTGTATCACAAATAGGAGACTAAAGTGAGGGTTTGTTACTTTATTGTAATGAATAATTTAAGTGCAGGCATGTCTCTCTTAACAAAGCCATTGAGAAAGAAGTTCCTTTTTACAAGTCTCTTATGATGTACTCAACCTCCACTTTTCTTTAAGGTCCTTTGCTGCTGAATGTTTTTAGCAGCATTGGGGGAAAACCGACTTTCAGTGTTGGGTTGCAGCAGCGTATCTCCAGCAGACAATGCCATAAAGCTTAACTTGGGAAAGGATGAGATTCTGCTCTAGCTGATCCTACTGGAGCTGTTTTTGTCTGCAAGGTAAATAGCTGCTGTGTCCAGGAGGTATTATTGAGCATGCTAGAATAGCAAAAAATAAAGAAAAGTGGAAACCAGATAAGCCTGCCTCATCGCCTCTCCCAGCATGTTAGAAAACAAAGATCTATAAGATTGGCTATCAGCATGGAAATGATAGGAAAAGAATAACAAATCCCTAGATGTATTTTGGAAGAAGTTTTGAGTTGTTACTATAGAAGATTCAAAATGTTTTTATTTATTTATACAAAGCTTACTCGATGTGACATGGTTGCTTCATTTCATGCATGCATATTGTTAAATTTGGATAAAAAGTTTATTGAAATATTGAACTGCTCTTTTTTGTGATGTAGGACCATTTCTGTACTCTTTCCATGCTATTTTAGCCTCTGTTCAAGAAATAAGACTCAAGCGCGCATCTCTTTTGTTAACTGAGCTGTACCTGTATAAATATAAAACAGATTTAGTAGTCTTTTTTCTTGTAGTTTTGATGTTTATAATGTTGGTCTGGTATAACTAAAATTCATATCAAAAATTGCATTCAAAGAATACTTTCAGAATTGTGTTCCTGATGTACATCTGTCTATCCTGAATGATAATGCGATAGACAATGGAACTGATTAATCTTGGGTGACTTCACTGTTGTTTTAGTCATATATTGTAAAATAAAGTATTAAGGATTTTAAGGTTTAGAGAGAAAATTGGCACAGAGAAGATGTAGCAACAAGATGGAATGATTCCAATTGTCTCTATCAGAGAGACTACAGGGAACAAAGATTTATACCCTTCCTTTCCAAAACTGAAAACTGATTGGCGGTACAGCAAAGAGATAAAATGGGAATAAAAAGACGCTTGTGTTGGCTTTGTGTTTAAAGACCAAAACATTTTAAAGCTTCTAAAATAGCTAGTAGCCTAAATGCTAAATGAAATTACAGGATATTTAGACCTTTGGAAATGTATAAATGGCCAGCTGGTCACACCACAGGCTGTAAACAATAAATGAGCTGAAAACTTTTCACTAAGTTCAGTCAACATAATAGTTGGACTTAAAATTGAAAACAAGTTTTCTTATTTGTAAATTCTAATTTAAGTCTGTAGAATTTATTTTCATTATCAGTGGAGAAACACAAGCATTAGCTGAAGCAGAAGAAGGTGAAGCGGGAAAGGGGAGGATTCTTCAAATCACCTCTATATGCTTGGTTGATGGAAAGGAAATAAGGACGAACCAATGTACTGCAATATGATGATGTACGTTGATGCTTAGATATGTAGCCTTGTTCTCTTACCACTCAAAGGATGTCATATCACATTTTCCTATCAAGGCTACATAAAGAAATTACCCTTGACTATATCTCTCCTCACCCTTAGAAATAAAAGAGGATCCAAGAAACCTTTGACATTATTCATCATTTGAAATAATACTCCAACATCATATGTATGTGCTGGTTCTGCAGACTCCTCCATCATCTCTTTCAGGAAGAACACACAGCAAAGAGATGGGACAGCAACAATTTGGTTAAACTACAGATATATTTCTTACTATAAAATCAAATCTGCCAAAACGGATAAGAAGAACAGATATCCTAAATCACTGTTTCTTAAACTGTGGTTCCTGACTCCAAATAGCCTTAGCTCAATGTTGGAGTCCTGAAAAATTCAGGCAACAGTAAAAGGTTTCTGAAGTCACCTAGGGGTCACTTCAGACATTTACCTAAATCTGTTATGCTGTGTTTACACTAGATTCTGTATAAGATGCTTCAGTTGTACTTCATAAAAAGGAAAATTACCTTGTTTAGCAAGTTTTGGAAATGTTGATTTGCTAAATGTTTTATTTTAAAATCTGTTTTATGTATCTGTATACCTGGGATTAGGTAAAAATTTATCAGGTGAAAAGGGGTCATGAGTGAAACATGATTCCAACCTTCCATTTGGCTAAAAGCTTGTCCTGTTTCATTTCTGGGCTTTCATTGCAGGCCTGATCCGTTTTTGGTGACTCCCAAAATTGGGAGGATTGTTTTCAGTTCGTTCATTTAATTTCAGGGCTGAAAATGTTCCCATTTTGGGGAAGGGGCTTCCCACCCAACTGGCTCCCCTTCCTGAGGCACTCGGCTGCTTGGCTGTCACTGGTGGGTGCATGTGTCTGTGGGCACTGCACTTCTTCTCTTCCTCCTCCCCCCTCCCTCCCATCCACAGTGCCCTGCATTCACTTCAGGAGTCATAGCCAGACAGACCCACATCCGGACCTCAGCAAGCATGCTTTTTCAGTGTGGAAGGAACCACTGCTCCTCCTTTCTTTCTACTTGGAGAGTGTGGTGGGTGGCAGGGCATGTGTGTGTGGTGGAGGGTATGACTGTGAAGGTACTCAGCTGCAGGCAGGCACTGACAGGCATGCACAAGCTTTCCAGGCCTGCCTGCATGCCCCACACCACACACTCTCCCTCCCTGGAAAGAGTGTTGTGTGGTGGGGCACAGGTAGGCCTGGAAACTGCACACACCCCTGTCAGTGCCTGCATACCCCATGTCACACCCATTCTCCCGGTGTGGGGCAGACCCGGAAAGCATGTGTGTGCATGTCAGTGCCTGCTTGCAGCCACATGCCTGCACAGACACACATCCCACCACACACACATGCCAGAAAGGATGCTGAGGTTCAGATGTGGGACGGCCCGGCTGCGACTCCCATGAGTGAATGCAGGGCATTGTGGGTACAAGGAAGGAAGGGAGAGAGGAGGAGAGAGAGAAACACATAATTTCAGTTCCACATAAAAGCAGGCTTGCATGTCAAGCTGAGTTTCGTATGGGGAGGGGGCTTCCGATTTAGTGCCTCTGAATAAACAGAAAATACAAGAGAAATGCAAGAAATGGTAATAACTAATTTAATGCACATGCCTAACAGACACTATGCAAGTCAGTCTGGTTCAGGGAAGGGGTATCTCCTGGTTTCCAGGAGTTAAGACGTTGTTAGGACTTTTCATACACTTTTCTCTCTATAGTGCTGAAACCCTCTGCAGATGATATGACTTGGTTCCAAGGACAATTGTTATCAAATCAATTGGGGCTTCATAGCTTCAAGAATCTTGGCCATGGGATCCACAATCATCTATTTAGACTTGACTTACATGTACAATAAAATTGTACTCATCTTGTATCTGCCTTGATCTTGACATACAACTTACTTTAGCAGTGAGGCTTAATACGAGATACCAAAATTTACATCTTGTCCTGCATTTTCCAGGAAAACCTGGTATGTTGTTGTGTTTTGCTATGTCTGTACAGTCTAAATTGGGATGGTTTTGGGAGATGGGAACAGGCCAGATTATAGGGTGGAAAGAGTTTCTTTTCTAAAAAAAATGTTCTTGCTGTGGTATTTTACAGTGTTACTTGCTAGGGTGTATGCTTTCTGGCACTAAAGGTCCCTTGAGTTTCATACTGGGAGGTGGCGAGGACGGTGGAGGGAGGGAATGGTAGATCACTTCTTCCAAGTTCCAGTTGTCTTCTAAAAGTAAAGAAGTAACTATCTCAGCAACCCACATGTATACTTTTGAATTTTGGAGTATTTTGGTTTTTGGAATTCCAGATAAGGGATACTCAACCTTCATTTGTTGTTGTTTGCCAGTCAGGTAAATGTTTACTTTTGGAGATCCTTGGAATGAGAGGTCATCAAGAGCCTCAGTAATCAATTGCCCTTTCCAGCTTGGTGGTGGGATTGTATGCTCCTGTGAGGCAAGAGGCTAAGCAGTTGGTATCACTGCTGCAGGTTGGGTCTCCTAATTTTAGGCTTTTCCTCAGGAATCAGACTAAATGTGTGAAACAGCTACTAGGCAGTGGGTTGTGGAGGGTAGATGGGCAGGATCTCTCAGAGACGATGGGAGTGGCATGTAAGGAGTTATTTCTGCACAGAAGGTGGCAGTGGTAAACTGCTTTCACAGCCTTTTACCTTCAAAACCACGTGATGAGATTTATCTGTTTGTTGTAAGCTGCCCCGAATCAAATCCCTTCGGGGAGAGGAAGTAGGATACAAATAAAGCTTCCTCCTCCTCCTCCTCCTCCTCCTCCTCCTCCTCCTCCTCCTCCTCTTCCTCCTCCTCCTCCTCCTGAGATAATCCAAACTATAACTGTTGCACTATACCATGCCCCACTACCACACTAAAGCTGTGCAATGGCAGTGTTCTTCTCTATCTGCAGCTCCTTGGCCTCTTAGGGCAGATCCTGATTTCTGCCCCATTGGGACATTTTAAGTACTGCCCTGGTCTCTAGCAAACTATCTTATGGTTTACAGCAAACTATCTTATGGTTTATATCAAGCATCCCTCTGTAACTTAGATGTTGATGCTCTTGTTTGAATTTGCACTAGGCATCTGTTTTTGTTTCAATGCGGTGCATTTCAGACCATAAGACCTAATTTACTCTATGTTAATGTTTGGGTTATGATGGCCATCTGACTCCTTCCTAACTAATCAAATAGTGATCAGTTATTAAATAGTGACCTTAATAGTAAATATTTCTAGGTATACATGCTTTGAAAAATGTTAGTTGTAAATAAATTTTTTCCTGCTATGGTGTAGTTTATAAGACTGAAGACCAGAAACCTAAGCAACCACAGTCATCTTCAGAGTAACACTAATTCCTTCAAATGCTAATGCTTTGAAAACTGTGTTTGAAGGTTTGTTTACAGGTTTCTGCCAGTATTTTAAAATGGTCTTTCAGGGGAGACACCTCTCCTAAGGTGGCTGACATCCAACATAAATATTTTAAAATAAACCTATTTTTTCTATTACACAAATAACATTGATTTATCTTCTACTCCCCGTATCTTAGAATTCAGATATTTAGGAAATGTTTTAATAGATACATTATCAAATGTTTTAATATGTATATTATAAAAAGATCTCAAACTTTCATTCCACAAGTGCATCCTGCTAAGCCGGTCTTCATTATTTCATGGAGTTTTAAGGCCCAACTGCCCATTATATTAAAATAACCATTAAAACTTTTTGTGCTTATTTATGCTTTAAAACAGGCAAACCGAAGAGTTCCCAGAATTGTAGGATTTATACAATGGAATAACATTTATGGTTTATTCTTTTGTTTCAGAGCCTTAAGCAAACTGTTTGTCTTCTGAGATTCTGCACGTGTGGAATTTTGTGCAAAATCTGGCATAAAATCACAACACCAAATACACTGCTTCCTACGAGACCTGCATACATATTTGATGCTTATTTCTCCAAACTTGGCAGAAAACATCCTTTTGTCTTCCATGAGAATATGGCCCCTTTCCAAGACAAGGCAATAGGGATAATAAATAAGGTTGTTAGCAAAAGGCCACAGCAACCTTAGCAGCAGTAGCACAGCAGCCGTACCTTTTGTTTCATCAGCTTTTCTTTGTTATTATTTGTAATTGTTATTGTCTATAATGCTGTGCAGAATATAGAAGGAGCCCATCAACTACCTTTTCGAAGTTAAATTATACTTTTGCAGTCTTCAGTATACTGAAAGGGTTTCAATTTGTTGCCGTAGAATATTTTTGAAAAGATAAACATTACTGGTTTAATGATGCCTAGCAATTTAAAATGCTGCTTCTGTACATTTTTACAGATGTGTAATGCCTACAAATTGAAGGTGGGGGCAAAATCTTTGCAAGAAGAATTCATCATGGTGGATTAATATCCCTGCTAGTTTCAGGTTGCAAATGATAAACTGATCAATCTTGGAAACTTGTATTTAAACTGACTCACTATTTCTTTTCCGGTCAGTTGGACTAAAGTGGTTGAAGCCCATACGTATGCATTTAATAATCTGCGGATTGACCTGTCAGAGTACCCGAAAAGTGTTAACCTCAGCATTATTTAAAATCTGTTTTTTTTTCCATGCTACTGCATGAAGTAGTATAAACATGAAGAATATTCTTTTATGTTTAAACCAGTGTTTAAATATGGTAGAATGTACTATCAGGAAAAAAAAATAAAAGTGGGTTTTCTATGTCTTTTCTTTACAGTTACTTTATTTATGTTTTAAGCAAATAAAATAATATAGGGGCTCCATAACATTTTTATGTTTTAGCTTCAATTATGCAGTACTACATATTTTTAAGATTACCTAGGTACTTAATGGACATTACGAAGATGACAGTTAAATGTTTTAACCTGCCCTCATTCAAAATTAATTTAACCTGTAATCCTTGAAACAGATGCCACAGTTGCTCTTATTTCAGAGAACCTTTAAAGAAATCTCTCCATGTGATTTGGGTGTTACATTGCTTGTGATATAGTTACTAAGCACATACCAGTAGAACATATAGGCATTGAAAATTTTCTTCCTTAGATATGCCCACTATGCAGTAATACCTTGAGTTACGAGCGACCTGACACAATTTTTTGAAATACAAGCCATTGCTTGGCCTGTTTCACATTTTGAGATGCTAGTAGCAGTTATGATCCTGACATCTAGTGGAGGAGGAGGTTCGATGCCCCACCAAAGATCGCAAACACGTGTGCTGGGGCGAACTGCACGCCTGGTGGAAGAGGAAGCCTTGCAAAAGGCCATGAGCTGGCACTGCTTAAGATGGTGAGTACTCTTGCACAAGTGCTAGTACCTCTCATGAGAGAGCCACCAAAGCCTTGGGAGAGGTAGTGCTAGTGCGAGAGTATCTGCCATTTTAAGAAGGGCCAGCTCATGGCCTTCAATGGGTTAGCAGATGGAAAAGAGCTGCTTCAAGCCCCACAGGCTTCCTCTTCCACCGCAGGGAGGCCTCCAATTCAGCCACTACTAGGTGGCATCTCCAGTGATGCCTCTGACCATTGGGGAGGGGGGAAGGTAGGGGGAAGAGACTAAAATTGCTCATTTTACTTAATTTGTTCTGTGACCAAGCACTTAAAGGGGGGAAATTCATTCGTTTTTGGGGGGATGGAATGTATTAAATGAATTTCAATGCATCTCAGTGGAGAAATTTGCTTTAACATACAAGCAACTTGAGTTATGAGCTTGGTGACAGAACGAATTAAACTGTTATGTCAAGGTATCACTATATTCCTTTAAAATTCTGCAAATTATATTTATTTTATTTTATTTATATTTATAGAAATCATTTCTTGTTTTTCCCAATCAGTTTATAGTTTTATTTAATACAAAGTACAATTCAAACACAAAACCAAAAGTGAAATACTGAAAGAGAATTCTCCAAAATTAAGACAGAACTACAATTTAACATAGTTTAAAACAATTAAATTACAATAAAATATATATCATAATAAATATATAGCATATATAGACATACAGGATAATAAATAATGCAATTACATTCTAGCAATAGTCTTTTGCACAGTTTGTCTGTATCACGTTTACAGTCATCCCACCACATACCCATGGAAAAATGGGGAACCACTATAAATCAGCAGATGACAGAGATTTTAGAGAGGTGTTCTCTCTGGGAATCTGTAGGTCCTCCAACATGACTCCGTGGTCAACATCTGGGAGTAGTTGACTATAAAATCGCACTGGAGCTAGATGTTAACTTTGGGGTGTAGAGCTCAAAAAGTGGAGTTCCAAAAATCTGGGAAAGTTAGTTTTTGTAGAATAAGATCCTTCATTCCAAATTTGATGATTCAATAAAGACTAGTTCAAAAAATATTTGATATATTCTCATATAAAACAGACTGAAATATCAAGGAGGAGAATGTCTTTTTTCAGTCATGGGCATACCTTGAGAAAAACTTATTTTGGTGTCTCTAGTTTTCTGTCTGTTACATGAGGATAATAGGAAAAACGAGCATGTAATGCAGGGAAAATTGAAATTTTAAGGAGAGCAGTATAGTCCTGACTCAATGAGGGCTTCCGAATTTTGGCCTTACAAATATTTACAATTAATCATTTAACTAGAATTGACGATGGAAAATGATTTTTTAAATTCAGGAATCTTTTTCCCTGAATATATTTTCTTTATCCCATCTAGTGTTGAAAACATGTATGTTGTCTTTCCCATAGCTTTTTTCCTCCTTATCTTTGATGGTCCGATTCTGTTGATAGCATGCAATGTTAACTGCCTACTAGTACATGAGAAGAAATGCAGTGAAATGTCGTGGATGACTATTGTTTTCCTGAGACGCAGTGTGTTCTCCTGGTTTGAGCATTGAACTGCAACTCTGTAGACTAGCATTCAAACTACTAGCCTATTGTCAAGAATAGGGCTCCACAGTCACCTACGGATCCACAAGAATACTGATCCTGGAAGACTGTCCTATTCGTCCAACGAGGTATCGCCTAAGTAGTCTATGGAAATCTACTGGATGACTTTGGGCAAGTCACATTATTGCAGCTTCAGAGAAAGACAAAGACCAACCCCCTCTGAACAAATCTTTCCAAGAAAATCCTGGGATAGCTTGCCTTAAGTTTGCTATAATTCGGAAATGACTTGAAAGCACACAACAACATTGTCTTTATGTACTTCTTGTCCTGAAGTATTTGGATTATCCACCATAGAAATTAGCATAAATGGATCAGGAAGAGTGTTTAACAGTTTGATCATCCCAGAATTAGAAACATTTCAAAATTCTCCCCATAGTGGCTAAGACAGAGACACTTTTGCTTTTTGTTGTTCAATGTACACAAATCTTGTTTCATACACAAAACTATTAAAATATTGGGAATAAAATTACCAAATTATTTTAAGGTTATGAATATAACATTTATATGAAATATACATTAATTTTGTGTTTAGACTTGGATCTCATGTCCAAGATATCTTATTAGGGGTATATATATGTAAATACAGGTAATCTAAAATCTGCCCAAATATGAAATCCAAAACATTTCTGGTCCCAAGTATTTTGATAAGGGATACTCAACCTGTATGCTATTTTACCTTTAGCTGAAACTATTTGTAAAATCCAACATCTGTGGTAGAAATATCATAATTCCTGTTTACAAGCAGGGAGCAACAGCTTAGCGAGTTATCCAAAGCTGTGTCCATAGCCAAGATAGGATCTGAACCCTCAGTGAACATTAACTTGGGAGTTAGAACTGCTGAAATAAGAATGTAAGATTACTATCAAACATGTTTCCCTCTTGTCATGGGACAATTTCTGCTATAATTACTGTGACAGATATCTGTGAAAATGCTTTGAGGGAATATTGCTGATGGAACATCATGCCAACAATCTAAGTTTCTCTTTCTGGGATCACTGCCATATAGTTCCATTGCTGGCACATTTTCATAATGTTTTTGTATCTGAATTCATCCTGGGAATCAGGGCAGAAATCATCCCATGTCAAGGACAAGGAAACTGTAAATGGCCCCACATTCTTTCCATTGGATTGCAGTAAATTTCTGTATGACAAAGTTATTTGTACTGCATACTGTTAATGCTTTTACACTATTTATTTAAAAAGAAACTAGGACTGAGACAGTTTCTTTATAATCTAAAATAATTATTGCCTCTGAATTCTAGGATATTATTTCATTATTGAAGCAAACCACTAATACATTTGCTGAAGAAAACAGAGTATTTTGTTTAGTTAACTTACCTCAGCATTGTTTGTTTAGCATACTATTTTTGAACATGAGGATATTGGAATTAAATTTGATACACAGCTTTAGGACTACATTTGAGACTTGACTGCTATAAGGTCCATAGCCACAATTATTTTTTTTAGCAAATCATGCAGAGCATTTCCATAACTCAAAAATTTAATTCTATATTCTATATTTTATATAGACTTAATTAAATCAAATCTGTATTTTAGCTACTGAGTTTCAAGTCTAAAAAATCCTGAAAATGACTCTTAATTGGTAATTTAGCAGTTGCAAAAGAATACCACAATGCCTGTTGGAAACACTTAAAAACTGTCAATGCAATTTGACAGAAATTAGATTCCATTGATAAACTTTGGTTAACACTCAAGAGTGCAAGTCCAGTCAGTCTTCCTTGTTCCATTGTTGTCTTATGTATTCAAACATTTATGACTTGAAAATGACCATTCATTTGTAGCTGACACTGTTGACATTGGCAATGTTGCAGAAATCTGAAGAAGTTTCTGCACATTCGGAAAAAGCTATCTTATTACAGACAAGATATGCTTTCAGTATTTTTGATGGTTTTTCTGCAGGTGTAATCTTTTTTCCATTTTATATACCACAGGTCAAACTCTTTCATCAGTGTGTCAGTATCTTGGGGCATTTATTGCAATGTTCTGTGCACTTGTTCAAGTTGAATCTTAAATGGCCACAATTAATAGAGAGGAACACTTGCATTTCCTGAACTACTTCCCTGTGTCTTGTAAGCCATTCTTGAAACTGACTGCAGAAAAAGTCCAGAAATGGGATGTACACATTTAGCCTATAATATTCCATTGGTGCTGGTGACGTTGCCCGGATGTTGCTTTTACAAGTCTGCCTTGAGCAGATGAATGGGATCCTAACTTCTCCACCCATAGACTCCACCATTGATATTGCTGTGTCAAATATCTCCTGAAATTCTTCCACAGATTCTATGCACATCTCTCTGGCTTTTTCTAACAGACTGTCAACATGTTGCAGACTATAGAAAATGTCAATATCTACTCTTTATAATGTTTTGCTAAGCTGAAGGGATGATGACAGAAACTTTCTTAGGATGTATATGGTTACCACAAATCAGCATTCAGAACAGCTAAAAGAAGGTGTCCAACTTGGGAAGAAGTCTCACTCTCTTTTAATTCTTCTAATGTTCTCAGCACCACTCTGTACAGTTCAACAAATGTAAAACTGCTTCATGTTGCTCAACCCAACGGTTTTCAGAAGTAGGTAACATGTTGTTTGCTCTTGATTCAGGGAAACAGTCTTTTATATTTTTCTTTAATAATTCCAGTCTGATGGATGATGCTCTGAAAGAATTGCACACAGATATCATTCCTTGGCAGTTTCTGACAGGTGGAATGCTGCATGTCTTCACTAAGGTTAGATTTAATGAGTAAACTGTACTGCAGTGGATGTAGACAGCCATTGGATACTTGTGCGATATAATTGTCTGTTCACTATTAATATGACCACTCACATTAGCAGCTCCATCATAACCCTGTCCACATAAGTATTGCAAGGGTCAGCCCATTTCCCCCAGTGTTTCCAAATTATGCCTGCAAGTTCTCCACCTGTCATATCACTTATCTTCACAAAGTCTTCTCTTATACCTTCAGTTTCAACATCAGTTTACCTTACTGAGAGCAATAACTGTTCTGAGGTATTACTCACATCCAAAGTTTCATCTGTCAAAACAGAAAAACACTGTGATGCATGGCATCTTTCAACAATTTTTGATTGTCTTGTCACCCACAAATGTCTACTATTTTATTCAGTATTTGAGGCCTAGTGTACTGGTCCTCAAATCTCTTTTCAGGTCAGTGTCTCCTGATCTGGCACGAGATCTCAACAAGGCCCTGAAATTACCATCCCTGTGCAAAGGTTCTTCATAGGTAATGGGTCCTGAGTCATCTGTTTTCTTCTTTTTTTCTTATTTCCTTTATCATGATGAAGAGTTACATCAAGACGTTTTCCACTATGAATTAGCAAGAAGTTTCCAGTCAAGCTTAAGTTGTTATTATGATACTGAGTTTTTTAATTGTCCATTAAAGAGTTCTATTGCATCTTTTCATCACATAAATGGTTTAGCAACCAATGTACCAAGCTTCTGATGATCACCTTTACCCCTTGCAGAGTGCACCTTGTACATGAAATGAGTAGGCTAACCAGGGAAATCTGTTGAATCTGTTGTACAATAGGTGGTCAAATGTATGCATAATAATCAGAAGGAGAGTTCCTTGTCTTCTCTGAGTAGCTGGATATGGAAGGCCATGAAAAGGTGACAAAAAAAGAAAGGAAGGAGAAAAAAATCATTGAATTTGGCCTTCTCAATGAGTATTTTTGCAGCTCCCAAAACTTGGTTCAAAAATGAGCACCTGGCCCTTGAGTATTCATACTTTGCAAAGCTTTACAAGCTGTTTCTAAAAATAAAGTGCACATAAAATAATGTACATATTCTGAAAGGCAGAAAACTTAAATGTGCATACTTAAAAAAGTACAGAGACATACGTTACCCAATGAAGGAAATAGTCATGAATTGCATAAATTACTGGAATAAGGGCAGAAATCAAGAAAAAAGTTGGAATAATTGTATGAATTACAGCACAGGAAGGAAAATGAAGGTTCCAACTCAACATGATTCAAGAATGGAAGAAAATGCAGCTGGGTTTCAGAGAATCTCCGTGAAATCAAGACCCAGAGATTTATTTCATCAATCCCTAGCAGAATCTCTCCATCACTACTCCTGAAGTACTATATATAATTGGGGCCCATGTGTCTTAGGTTTGTGGAAGGAGCACAATTTACTCTGATTATGTTAAGGAGCGAAGAGAAAAGGCTCCTTTCTCTAAGTGATGTGTTTCCTGTAGATATCCTATGTTTCCCATTAGGAAGGGAAATGTTATAGCATTGTATGCTTATTGTTGTTTTTTTTATTCAGTTGTCAAGTTGCTCCTGACAAACACACACACAAATCTTGTTTGGCCTCTTAGATAGCTGCTAGATACTGCAACTATTGACATCTGCTAGATACTGCAACTATTGTCCGCCTCCAAGACTGTTGGAGGTTTCAAACATATCCCACTTTTTTTGTTTCTCATTCCCTGCTAGTAGCAGGCCAAAGACAATATCACTATATTTTGATGCTTGCTGGGACATATTGGGCTCAGCAACCCACCCGTCCCAAACAAAATGTCCAGGTTGTTGGGAAAGGGTCTCCTCTGATCCTATAACTGTGTGAGTAAGCCAGAAAAGCAATAAAACATCATTTGTACTACTTAGGTTGTGAAGGCTCTTGCAACCATAAAAGCAGTCATGGGAGCTGGCCTTCCCCACCAGTTTTGTACATATCTCCCTTAATTAGTGATAGGTTGAAAAGAAATTCTTATTCCACCTGCCCTGTTGACTGTGTTCCTACCACAACCCCTTGTTTCAAATGTAACTTTTAGTTCAGTCCCTTCCTTTTGATTCAATTCATAATCTACCAAAATAGTTTTTGCAGATTAAGATGCATTATTTTTGTTTCATTGAGAAATAAATTGAGGATGCAAACAGACCCTGATGTATGAAACAAGGACTTTTAGATCTTAATATGTTTTCATAGTGGTGCTAATAAAGCAGCAAAACAGTAAATGCTGTTTCTTTTCTTCCTTCCTTCCTTTTAAAAAGAGTTTTCAAAATTCTGTGAATGAGGTAATAGTCAAATGTCCTTGCCAAAATCCTTATCCACATGGTTACTAATGAGACCTCACTTGCCATAAAAAACGTTGTGATGTGTGGGCATGAAGAATTCTTTGACAGATGCTCCCCCGCCTCCCCCAGTGCTCAAGTTGTACTCCAGTCTGAAGGCTAATTTTCAAAGTTTTTTAAAGAAATAATTTGGGGGAATAAATATGTGGCCCAAAAATCGTAAAAGCAAATCTTGATTTTACCATTTTATATAAGTGACGCAATTTTACTACAGCATTGTATATAATGGGACTTTACTGTCAATGAATGTTGGCATCCATGGGGGTCCTGAATACCAAAGGTGCACTTTGTATGAAAGTTTGGGCATGAAGGATGCCAAAACCCCAACAAACCATTTAACATAAACTTTCTGGATGTGTCTGTTGATCACAAGAAACACATGGATTACTTTCTGGCTGACTAAGTTGTTGTAAATTAGTTTCAGGCCATCTCCTCAGAAAGACTATAGTAGTTTAGCAACACACACTGTAATTTTAAGATGGACAAACTAATATCACCCAGTTTGGGAATTTCATTTCCTGACATTTATACATATGATCCTTCATCTTAGCTAGAATAACCTTGGATGAAAAGTTGGAAACCACACTGCATTTATAAAGTTTGTTTTTCCAGGAGTTTGTAAAATGAATTTTGATCTTTCACTTAAGATCTGTAGAACCCGCCTAGCTATAGATAATATGATCTTTGAAACAGGGATAATGAGACAAACATATTTTGGGTTGGGTTTTACCCCTGTGTCTAAGTCCCCCCCCCCCCCCAAGTAGATTATATTTCTCTCTGCCCTTCCATGTTTGTATTAAAAATGAATGTTCTTTAAAGGCGACTAGTTACTTTCCAAACATTCATATGATATTTAATGGTACCAGATCCTGACTGATCTTGGAAGCTAAGCTTGATCAACCTAGATTTGTTATACATGAATGGAAGACCACCAATGAATACCAGGTGCTATAGGACTTTCAGAGGAAGGAACTGAGAAAAATCACTTTAAAATATATCCAATCTAAGAAAATCTTATGAAATTTATGAAGTCACCATAAGACAACAGGTGACTTGAAAGCATATAGACACTATAATTTATTAATGATAGGGCAGAGGTCTCTTTAGTTGGTGTTTGCTGTACATGAATCCTTGGATTCTAAATAATGGAGAAGTAAAGAAGAGACTATTCACAAGATCTTTAGCTGATGTATGTACATATATTATTCTTCATACTATTATGTTTCCTTAGAAATTTACAAGGCTTCCTTGATGATAAGATTAGCCATGAGTGATCATTATCAATCTTCATCTTAATGTTTAGTTATAGTAGATGGCCACATGACTATATTCGACTTGTTTGGTCTAACAACAAGAGCTAACAGATCCGGCTGGTGTTCTGTGAGGACAACTGAGAACAGAAATCTTCCTAACATAATGCAATTTATTGATACATGCGTAGGATTTCATGACAATGTAGAAGTTTTAAATAACTTCTTTGACAAAGACAACAGGGAATCTGGTTACCATCAGTCCTGGGCCAAGAGAGCTCATATTATTGTTTCATTATGATTTCTTAGTGCTTGATTCATGCCCCAAGTTATGAACAAGACAGGTGATGTAGGTTGGATCTTAAGCTGAATCTTTTTGCAGGTTAAAACAGGTACATTTTTAAAGTGTAACTCCAGCCAAAACTCTCTCTCTCTCTCTCTCTCTCTCTCTCTCTGTGTGTGTGTGTGTGTGTGTATGCATGCACAAGCTTTGGATAGCATAGGGGAGGGTTAACATGCCTGTGGTATTTGCTTTTTTTTTTTTTAGTCTGTGCCCCTGTTCAGAAGATTTCACAGCACTTTCTGTCCCTGAAATAATTGGATTTTGAAGATTTTGGCTTGTTGTGGAAACAAGGATTAATGATAAAGCTTCAGTTGAGATGATAACTCTTTCATGAGTGAATTCCCCTTCCTGGGGTAGGTTTCTTTTACTTCCTGTTGTCTCACTCCCATTCTTAATTATGAATAGTTTGTAAGTTGGATGTTTGTAACTCTGGGCTGCCTGTAGTTAACAAAGTTCTACTGATCCCCAGTTATGGTTTGTGCAGTTGTCTTCGATGAAATGTGCCTTAAATTTATAGTAAATAGAGATTAGTATATGGAAAAGTCGTGTTGCTTGTAAGTATTGTATCAGCTCCTTGTGCCTGTGTGCTGCTCATTCAGCATTTTCAACCAACAAATGAGTGAGGAAAATATCTACAAAAAAGGTAAAAAGATAAAGAAAAGAGTTGGCTTGTTCGGGCATCAACAGGATATTATTAGTCCCGACGACTGACGACAGTTTGAGAGTCTGATGCGTAAAGGAAGGAAGTTTACAAACATCGCACAGAGAGCCATGTTGAGCAGTTGAAGGAAATGAGGCACATCCTGCTGCTATTGTGCTTGTAGCAGCGGGACTCCCAAGGGACTGCACCAGCCCATCTTGAGACCTCAGTCTGGCAATGAGTTACTTGACTCATATTTTATTTTGGTTGTTTTTGTTACTTGTCGCGTATTATTCCAATTGAGCCGTAGCTTATAAATAAACTGCTTCTCTTGCCCACCCCAGTAGATGATTGATGGATTGCTGACAAATACATGAGGGGAAGTACCTACTGTTCAAATCATTGCCTTTCCAAACTGAATAATATACCAAGACTGTAAACGTCATATTGTTTATTCTAGAAACAGAAATCTAGAAGTCTGTTCAGGGCATCTTAGAGTGGAAACTCTCCAAGAATACATGATTGTGGAGTGGGATCGATATTGGAAAATTAACTACAGACAGAAAATGGGAGGCATGGTCCTAATAAGATATAAACTCGATGGACACAATGTACTGCATGGAGTGGAGATAGATTTCCATTTTATTACAGAGAATCATAGAATTGGAAAGAGACCCCAAAGGCTGCTCATTCCAGTCCCATTCTGCCATACTACACGTAATTAGAAAATTCCTGACAGATAGCTATCCAGCTTTATTTAAACACCTCCAGCGCAAGATACTTCACCACCTTCCAAGGCAACATATTCCACTGGCAAACTGCTTAGATGGAACTGTTTCTCCTTTAGTTTGAATATGTTTCTCCATGTCTCAATCTCTGGTACAACAAAAAACAAGCTTGTTACCTCAATATGACAAGAAGCATACTATGAGGGTGGGTTACCTAAACTGGATTATCAAAGGTCAAACTATTTCAGAGATTTTAACACCGTGATTTAGTTCTGTTTGAAACATATAGTGATTTTCTCCTCCATTTGAATTTGTTTCAATAGCAGCAAAAGAATACATACTTAAAGTATGTAATTTAGAAGAGGCACACACGTCTAACTAAAACACACAAAATTAATAAAGAAATTTCAAAAAGCTACTGGAGACAGCTGTCAAATTTTTGCTGGAAAATATTTCTTCTTTTCTTTTTAAAAAATCTCTACCCAATATTGTTTTATTCCACCTTTTCCACTCTCCGCTTTATATAACAGATGGCTGTTTGGCAGTTTCCTCTTTCTTTAGCATAATGTAAACTAAGAGTAGATTCCTTAGACCATAACATCATGTATCATGTCAGTCCCTACTTAGGGAAGAATAAAATATGTATGGAACTTGCTGGTTGTTTTAAAATGCATATCTGTTTTGATGGGAAGAATGGAACACAACATCTTGACTTTCTTGTGTCACCAGGGAGGACATTTCTCTTGGTTTGGAGAATTAGAACCAATAGGTATTGATATTTAGTTTCACCCTTTCCACTCCTACTTCCATCCTGTGACAGGACAGCATTTCTTCCCTCTTCAAAACCTTTATTCCAATTACATACTACCTGTTCATGCCCAGCATTATTTTTTTTAAAAAAAATTAATTATTGCATTTGGCTCAGCCATTGGTTTTTAAATGCGTCGTGTTATTGTTATTGTTTTTGCTTATTTTGCTATGAGTTTTGTATTGTTTTTGTATTATTGCTGTTATTGTTATTGTTGTGTTGTGGGCTCGGCCTCATGTAAGCCGCACCGAGTCCCTCGGGAGATGGTAGCAAATAAAGTCTTATTATTATTATTATTATTATTATTATTATTATTATTATTATGTGCCTAAAATCTTGCAAGTGACAATGCAAACCATCTGGTTTCCATTTATATCAGGGTGGTGGTGGGATCTTTAGGCTATGGGCAAATGCAAATATGCAAATCTTACACTATAGATCTCTCTGAACCGGATGATCTTGTCTCTTCAGAACACACCATTCAATAGAAACATGATATTAGTACAGCCACCATCCCCTCTTATTGCGACAAGGAAGGATGGATTAACATGTATCACTTAGATAATTGAAAAAATGTTCCAGGAGAAATTTCAATATATTTCAAATATGATTCAAATGAGTGCTTGCTTATGACAGAGAGAAGGTGAAAGCAAAAGGTTCTTAAAAACAAAGATACTCCCTAAGAAAGTAAATCCCCCAGCATTAACTGTCTGTAGTCTAGCTTACATTTATACAAACTGACAGTCATTTTCCATTTCTTTCTGACATCTTTCATAAATTGTCATAATGGTTTCCTATATCTAAGATTCTTGGTCCTTTCAAAAATCATTGTCACCATGCCATATTTAGAACAGGCTTCCAATACCTATTTTTCTTGGCATGGAAATAAAATCTTTTCTGTCACTTGATTGCAACAACTCACTGTAAAAGTATTATTATATTTCTAATCTTGTTAATGTGCAGCATAATCCTAAACCACAGATAAATGTTTAAATGTTGCATTGAGATATCAGTAATACCAAAAATTTTACACAAACTGGTTTCTTTTAAATGTAGGTGCTTTTCTATTTGAGTAGGGTCACAACTTTTTAGTGGCTAATTCACCCTCAGCTCTGTTGCTAGAAGCAATGATTTAATGGGAAAATATATCAGATTTTTTCTAAGAAGTGGACTCTAGAGAAAAACATATTATTAAATATATTTCCATTCTTATGATGATAAAAGAGTGAGTAAATGACTTGAAGGTGAAATAAATTGAGTGGCAAGAAATTAAGCATTCAAATACAGGTTGTTATTTGCTTTTATGTCAACTTTGATTTATGGCCACTGTATTAATAAGAGTCTTCCAAGAAGCCTGGTCATCAGCTGCCTTGCTTAGGTCTAGCAAACTTAAGGCCATGACTTCCTTGATTGAACCAATCCACCTCTAGTTCAGCCTTCCTCTTGCCTCATTTTCTTCAGCTTAACTGAATTTTATTTTTATTGTCTTTCCCACTGAGCATCATGATATATGTCCAAAGTAGGACAGCCTCAGTTTAGTCATATTCAATTCTAGTAAATGTTCAGGATCATTTTGTTCTAGGACCCTTCCATATGCCATTTTAGCAGTCTGTGATGCATTTAGAACTTTCCTCAAGCACCATGTTTCAAATGAGTTGGTTTTCTCCCTATCAGGTTTCCTCACTGTCCAGTTTTCATAACCATACATAGAACTCAGAAATACTGTATGATTGTGACTTTGGTATCTTTCTTTGCACTTGATGATATTGTCTCTTTCTTTCATAGCTGTCTTAGTCATCCTGGTTCCTTGACTTGCAATCTTGATTTTGATAAACAACTAAGCCAAGATCTATCTCTCTTGAAATGTACCCACAACACATCTGACCCTGACTTAAAAATCCTTGGTGTGTGTGTTCCTGTAAGAATAAGAATCTTGGTGTCCATATACCCATTTAAACCAAAAACAGAGATTGTCAGCTACTTAGCTAACTACTACTTATGTTTGAGTCAATATATACATTACCAATCAACCTGTTTTTAAAAATACAGTAGTTTCAACGAATCTAACCTGTTCAGACCACCAAAGGAGCATTTAATTTTTAGCTAGAATAATTACGATACTTCTGAACAGATTCTGTAAATGCATTGATTGGTCTTTCATATTTGTTGTGAGGATGTTGCTCCACTTCCACTGCAATCCTCTAAATTAATATGGTTCTACCATAAGTTGATAGTTGGTGCACTTTATAAGTGACAATGAATCATAGCAAAGGAAGTGGTTTCTATGCCATGTTATAGTGAAAGTTTATTCTTTAAGATACTGTAAACATTTAGAATAGTATAAGGATGTTGAAAATGGGGATTTTGTCCTCGTAGTTTTATAGTTTACTATTGGGAAAGAAATTCTGCTTCACTCTAAAGTATACATTATATATCTGTGGAAACATTTTATTTATTTTCAGTCCTGCTTTGTTTATCATGGATGTTTAACAAGGGAAATTGCTTGAACAAGAGGAGCATTGAAGGGAGTTTTCCAGTATCTCAAAAACTTACTAGATCCCTAGGTTTAGTTGTACATAGAGCAAAGCCCTTTAAATCAATGAGAGTTATAAGTGTTGTTCATTCGTTCAGTCGTCTCCGACTCTTCGTGACCTCATGGACCATCCCACGCCAGAGCTCCCTGTCGGCCGTCACCACCCCCAGCTCCCTCAAGGTCAGTCCAGTCACTTCAAGGATGCCATCCATCCATCTTGCCCTTGGTCGGCCCCTCTTCCTTTTGCCTTCCACTTTCCCCAGCATAATTGTCTTCTCTAGACTTTCCAGTCTCCTCATGATGTGGCCAAAGTACTTCAACTTTGTCTCTAGTATCTTTCCCTCCAGTGAGCAGTCGGGCTTTATTTCCTGGAGGATGGACTGGTTGGATCTTCTCGCAGTCCAAGGCACTCTCAGAACTTTCCTCCAGCACCACAGCTCAAAAGCATCGATCTTATAATTATAATTATAGTTATAATTAGGACTGTTTTATGCATGTCAAAGTATGGAATCCGTCTTCTCTGCCAAATACTGCTGGTGCCTCTCCAAACTATAACTCCCATGATTTCTGAGATTCAATAATGGCAGTTAAAGTAGTGTCAAACTGCATTCTCCAGTGTATATGCACCTTAAGTTATTATATGGTCGTCAAATAAAGATCAGCAGCAGCAACAGCATTCCCACCAAGAGCTTTGGTGAAAATGGAGACCACATGTTTCGACCTCCCTCTTGAATTCAAAGTTGTTTTCTTTTAAAAAATACGATTATAGTATTAAAATCTGATTTTATAAAAATGAGCAAAGAATTGTATTTGAAAGTTAAATCACACCCCATTTCCTCCTCTTTTTTGAAACAGATAACAGATCTACTGCTGCTTTCCTTTACTACTTAATCGATTAGACTGTGCAGGAGATCTCTCTCTGAGGTGCAATGCTCTTGCTTACAATCCACAAAGCCTCTTTCCTCCCATTTCTCTTGAAAAAAGATGCAGCTGACATCAGACTTTTTCCTTTTTATGATATGGGGATGTGGTGGTATCAAAGCAGTCAGGATGAAAGTACAAAAGCTTCCTGTTTCCAGCTGTTTTCCTCCGCAAAGGTTTTTTTCTTCCAAAGATGATGCTTCCTTTCAAGGGGTTTTTAATCTGCAAACTGTTTCCTCAGTTTATTTTACTACAGTAAAATGTTTTCCCTTTAGGTCATATCTGTCTCTTTTAAAAACCAACCTGCCCTTTATAGAGAGTTGGTTTTTTCCCCCATAAAGCACTCAGAAGTGCAAACTTGCATTTATAAACAACCTTTACTGAAGTATGAAGACCAATAAATGTTTTGCCTATAGTGTCAACATAGAGTGATTTTAAAAGCATAATGCATAATTGTAGTTTGAAGATTTCTTTGTATTTTATTTCTAAAGTACATTGGGAGTAATGGCTGTAGAGTGCCTTAAAAGTAGTAAGATTGTATCAATCAATCTTATGTATTATATTTAGATAAGACTCTGTTGCAATGGAAATGGAAAGATCTTTATATTCTATACTTCTTTGGCATGCTTTTGACTTCCAAAGAAATGTTTAACATGAGCAAACTCTTAATATCCTTTATTGCTGTCACTGAGAATTTTTCCTATCAAATATTCTACAGAACTATTTTATGTAACTGCATCCTTTTGGCCATCGATGGGGCCTAACACAGTGTATATGTTTTGCCATGGAATTATCCCATTACCTATTTCTAAGTATCAACTTTTAACATTGAAATCATTTTGAAGGATTTTCCCACCCCCATAGAATGTGATCTTATGTGCAGGTGATCATTTAGCACAGAAAAGCTGAATTAAGGCAAACAATAGAAAGCAGGGAGGTTACAAGCTTATGATAAGACATTTGCCACGATAATTCCATGTAAAGAGAAAGAGTGGGCGTTTCAGACATTATATTTTCAGAAATGTAAATGCCAGATAAAGAAATAATGTAGGTAGAGTAGCCTTTCTCTGAAATCAAGAAATCTATAATGCTCTAAACCAAATAGAGGGAGAAAATGTGGAGGCAGTGACAGTCTTTGTATTTCTCGGTGAAAATATTACTGCAGAAGCAGACTGCAGCCAGGAAATCAGAAGCCAAAGATAGTCTGTTTTTCTCCATCTATGTTAATGTTACTAGCAGTTACCTATATTAACATAGTTGACAGTCTTCACTCATTAAATGACTTATATTTTAACTTCAGTTGGTTCATAATGTGAATTCATCATTGCACTAAAATTTATTCATATAATTCCACCTGATTGAAGATTATGAGGTTGAACCTGGGTGCCTTCTCAGTGTCATCTGCTCTCAAATTATATTTTACACCATTATTTTACCTATAATCTGAACAAGCCTTAAATCAGTGGTTCTCAACCTGGGGTCCCCAGATGTTTTTGGCCTACAAATCCCAGCCAGTTTACCAGCTGTTAGGATTTCTGGGAGTTGAAGGCCAAAAACATCTGGGGACCCCAGGTTGAGAACCACTGGCTTAAAATAACTTGATATTTGTTCTCTCTTTCAAGGAATGTTTAATTGAGGTAGACTATTTCACAGTTTGAAAGGTGGAAACATTTCATGTGTGCATGAGGGGCCATCATAGGACACTAAAATGTATACACTTCTCTCATATACTTTCAAATGCAATTTACTGATATATTTTCATAGTCCTTGGTTCTCAGTACCATTTTTGTTCCAGGAGTCATAACTCTTGCCTCTTCCACTTTGAGGTTTTCTCAGAAATACTAATGGGATAGGATAATGGTTAAGGTAATGTCTGAATGCTTTATTAAGCTTAGTTTAGCATGGCCGTTAAAATATCAAGTCATTTGAAATGTTTAAAGATTTCTTTGTCTAAGGCACGAATATAACAAACAGGAGTTGATAACCAATTTTAATAGAATATTTTTTTCTGAATTGTGAAGAAACCAGCAGCATATGTGTGAGTACCACCTCATTTCCTTTGTGCTCCAAAGCAGTTTTTAAGCATATGCTTAGGATGGAAATGGTGTCCCAAATGTCAGGATATGCTGAAGGATCTAGCAATGTTCCTGGATGATTGTCTTATGTTTACTGCTTATTGGTTTCATTGTGGGTGAAGGTCTGCTGTGGTTTGTAAACATGTTCCTGGAGATCTATAAAAATTACTGCATTCAGAAAAGCAACAGTTGTCACAGTTGAATGGCTTAGTAAGTAACAAGGGGGCTGTAAAAGATTGTACTGCAGTGGCTTGTTCAGAGTCCCATTACTATAGTCTTTCCATTGCCTGCGTGCTTGCCTGTTATCATCATATTTGAAAATAAAATTTTAAAATAAAAATGTAGCAATCTAAACTTTTGTTAAAGTTTCAAGTCTGCCAGCCTCATTAGAAATGCTGTCAACAAGATTATCCAGGTTGCCTAGAATTGAAAGGAATTGGAATTTCTAGCCCAAGATGATTTGAATGACACTGGGTTAGGCCATTTTTGATTTTACACTTATTTGAAATGGAGTTTGAAGATTTATAAGAAAAACCATTCATTATCCCGTGTCATTAACATATTTTGTTTATAGTAAGAATATGTAGGTTGATGTGTTACATGGAAACAAATGACTTTAGTTATAAACTACCAGATAGATCTGTGTAATGCAGAAATGAGCAGCAAGTATGCAAACAACTGAAGATCGTCTTGCATACTTTCCAGGAGCTGCTTCTTTGTTTCACAGATTTTCTTTGGAAGCGGAAATTAATTTTCATTGTGGAAAAATGTAAAGAGTAGCAAAGGGGGTATAGAGGGAAGAGAAAGTAGGGTAAAATCTCTTCTTCTTTCCTCTGGTGAAAGCTACAGTCTCTTCTATGGAAGGAAGGAAATCTTCCACCTATAGAAGAGAATTCAGGAACCAAACCTAAGGGGGTTTTTTTGTTCAATAAAAAAGAAAAACAGATTTTTTTTTTACTTCTGATAGTTTTTTCTCTCTCTGGAAAGACAGAGTCACTTTAAAATGCAAACGGGGTCTGGAAACTACCATGCTCAGAATACTGTCTAGTCCAGAAAATGAAGCCATAACAAAAAACGTCTAATGGCAGTTTTAAGAGGGGAAATGTCTGTGTGAAGAAGGCCAATTGAGAAAACAGGGCAAGGAAGGAGGTTGTCTTTCTCCTTGGGTAGATTGGCATTTGGGGGGAGGGGGTGTCCCATCAACATTGGAAAGTCAGTCAGAGAAGTGGGGAGACTTGGGGACTGCCAGTGGCTGATCACTGGCCTTGACTTCCACATTCTGGTATATGTGAATGGAGTTGGCTTTGTGTACAATTTCTTCTCTGAGCCTATCCACCTCCTTTTTCTTGAACTCCTCCCCAATGTGCCTCATCACCTCTTGGAGCTCCACCTTCTGGACCTCCAAGTCGGCCAGGTACTTCTCAAACTTCTAAAGCTTTTGGGTGTTCCACTCTGTGGCTAGCTCAAAGCCCTCAGGAACTATACGGGTTTTGCAGTTCTTCTTTGGCACAAAGGGCTCCTGTTTCACCACAGTGCTAGTTGGGCTTTGAAAGAGGCAGCCCTCTTCTGCCGCTTCATCTCTTTGTTGAGCTGTCGCTGCCTCATTTCGTGCCGCAGGGCCTCTCTCTTATCAATTGCCAGCCGGAAGGGCTCTGGCTTGGTGGGACACTTCACCTTCTTCTTTGGCAAGCTGATGTGATCAAAGTGGGACAGCAAGAGAGATTTGAACTTGGGGACCATTTTTTTCTGAAGCTCTTCAATTTTCTTCTCTTTCTGGAACAGCCCCTCTTTGTCCTGGGAGTCAGAGGAAAACGGATACATCAGTGAAAATGGGTACATCCGTGAAAGTCTATTAGAAGAGTTTAACCTCTTTCTTATTGTTTACCCTTTACTCCCCCAATTTTTTCCCTCGGTCATATAACACAAAATAAAAAAGTCAAAGCAGTGTGAAAAAAAGGTACATGATGGACCAAATCTGACATCATTTTTGGAATTAGAATGCTAAATTCCTATAAAACTACCGTAGAAAAGTTTTCATGACAGCCAGTTTTACAGACCTATGCAATACATGTATATATTTGCAGTATTATAGGATGATTTTCAGGGCATAGCCATCATCATGTGGCATACAGTTAAAAATAAGATGTTTAAAACCATTTATTATGATACAGAGGTTAAGTGTTTTGTGTATTGGATAGAATTCCTGGAGAGTATGGTTTACATCCCCAATGGGTGATCTTAGACAACTCACACCCTCTCAGCTTAAATTCAATTAAAACAGGTCTTAAAAAGTAAAACTCTTTTCGGACTATATGTTTTGAAACAAACCAGTGAGGTCCAAAGACTTTAATAAGGAGCCATGTTTTTATTTGGCACCTAAATGCAATGATTCTGCAGTTGGGATTCCATAGCATGGAAGTTGAAATCTTAAGTAACAGGCTTGCACTTCTTAACTTTGTTTTAAAATGGGTTGTTGTAGGGTTTTTTGGGCTATATAGTCATGTTGTAGAGGCATTCTCTCCTGACGTTTCGCCTGCATCTATGTCAAGCATCCTCAGAGGTAGTGAGGTCTTTTATTTTAAAATATTAATTCTGTGCCCCTGAATAGAAAGTATACCACCAGAATCTCAATCTTATTCCTCTCTAGAATTGAAATATCATAGAATAGGGTACCCTGATTGTGCTTCAGTATTTATATTTATATTTAATGTACTAAACGTACCAAGTTTGTATGAAACTGTGACGTTTATTCCCTGTGCTAGTCTATGATTGAAATGAATGATTTGATTTGGGGTACCCTGATCAGAGAAGTGATATGTTTATAGAGTAGAGATGTAGGGAGTGTAGCTTGCAGGCTGAATGCACTGTTTTAATTATCTTTGACATCTCCAGACTCTCTCAACCAGGAGAGACAATTTATAATTTAAGCAAGTTTCAGGGGCTCTTAACACTGTTAAAATGTTTGACGTTTTTATTTTTTGAAAGCAGAAAATGTCTTCCAAGCACTTTCATTTTTAGTTTGTGGCATTTTTGTATATCTGTGAGGCTCTCATACTCGCTAGGCCTGTTACAGTTGCCCACACCTATTATAAACCAAAGCACTCCCCACCTGTTCAAGTTATGGTTAATATTGTATTTTTAACACAGTTGTTGTTGCTTATTTCATTTGTATGCCATGTTTGTCCGAGTGGGACCCAAGATGGATCCCAAAAGCAATGGTTTGAACATTGATGTCCACCCAACCAAGTCTTGATCACAAAGTTGAGACTGGAGTTTTTTCTAGATGACATCACTGATGTGTAAAATACCTTTGTATCTTTGAGTCTGAAAGTGGCATTAATAAATCAGAAGGAATTGAATAAGAACTGCACTGAAACCATGTGCCTTATCAAAGAGTGTGGATAGAGCATTGACATTTGGTCTTCTCCATTGCCATCTTCTATGCTTATATTCTACATGGGGCAGGTTGGAAATGAACATTGTCTATATATGTCTAACTGATCTTCCTTATGCATGACATGCCCAACCTCCATTGCTCTGTAGTATTGATAAGAAGATCCCATTTCACTCTTAAACATTTTATTGTTCAGAACAGAGACCAGTAGTTTCAAAGTTTCCCAGATAAATCCTATGAGGTTTGAAAAGGTGGCAGTTTCTATGTTTTATTATAACATATAATAAGTTGATCCATTTTGCCTATTTCAGTATGATGAATTAATAGGACAGTTATTATAGTAACGGGAATTTCATATTTTAGTCATGTAGTCACCATGTTATTACCATCTTCCTTTTTTATTGTCAGCATACAACATACTGTTATCTAGCTGATGTAAAGTTTCTACAAGTTACACTGTTGCATGTCACATTTCTATTACACAAACTTTTTGAAATATATATTGGAAAGTATCTTCCAGCCTTAATGATATTGGCATTATATTTTTTTTTATCTTGTGAAATATCCAATTTTCCTGACAAGCAGTTGTAATGTAGCACTTTGGTTTATAGCTTGGGCAAAACGTGTGACATTTATTTCTCCTGTCTAATGCCCAAGTCAAAACTGCATTGCAAGTAATTTGTAGCATCATTGAAGGCCAATATTACTTTATCTTGTGCAAATATTGAATGATAGAAACTGCATAAAACATATAATGCTCTACTTTTTATTACATCTATTTTATTTTCCCTAGTACATATCTAGTTGATAAATGTATATGCATATATTATTTATCTGTTCTTGTAAAGAGGATGCATAATTGCCTATTAAATATGTTAATTGCATAAATATATCTTGCTCAATCTCTTTTTTTTCTGTTTATAAAATAAATGTTTTAGTTAAATTGGGCAACATGCTGGTACGTCAAAATAGTAATATTAGCTTTAGCTTTGTATACACCTTAGAATGGGAGAAAACACTTGCTTAAAATCAGTGTGACTTTCACAACAGGGGAGAATGTTAAAAAGTCCTTTGCAGATTAGAAATACTCTAAAATTGAAAGCATCTGCCTCTCATCTCTTAAAATTGTGGTCAGAAGCATTCTGAGTTAATTGAACAAGTCTTTTGTTTTAAAATCCAAAATTGTAGAATAAACAATGCTTTATTTAGCAGAAAATGTGTTTTCTAGAAAAGGGTGCATGTACAGTACAGAATTATTGCAGGTGACACTACTTTAACTGCCCTGGCTCAATGCTGTGAAATCAAGGATGATGCAGTTTTCTAGGATCTTTGACCTTATCTGCTGGAGTACTGATGCTTCATCAAACTACCGTATATTCTGGCATATAAGACAACTGGGCGTATAAGACAACCCCCAACTTTTCCAGTTAAAATATAGAGTTTGGGATATATTTGCCATATAAGACTACCCCTCTTCCAACGCACACCAAATAAAAGCATCAGATTTGATTTCAATATGGTAATTTTCCTATTACTGTACCCCCTCCTCTACCTCTCAGATCTCACACATGCGCACCTGCACTGCTTCACTGCAGTCTTCAGGAGCCAGATCTGAGAGGCAGAGGAGGAGGTATGGTAATAGGATACAAGGGCGGGCCAGACAGATAAAAGAGTTGTGTTTTTCTGGGCCCAGAGCCACTCTATCTCTTTTTTCCATACCCTGGTGCCCCAGAAACCTGCAGCTTGCAGCCATTGCCATTTTTGAGCTCCCCCACCATATGCAGCAACCACAGATTCTCTGATCCGATTGAAAGTTTCAGCACCTGTTCTATAAGATGACTCCCGCGTATAAGACTTCTCCCATGTATAAGACTACTCTTGTGTATAAGACTACTCCTGTATATAAGACTACTCCCGCGTATAAGACGACCCTGCGTATAAGATGACTCCTGACTTTTGAGAGGATTTTCTTGGGTTAAAAAGTAGTCATATACACCAGAATATATGGTACAAATCTCAGGATTGCATAGCATTGGGCCATGGTAGTTAAAGTGATGTCAAACTGCATTATTTTTCAATGTAGATGTGCCCAAAGACAAGGGTAATCAGGAAGCAGAAAACTAACACAATCATATCTATGCCCTCTGAAATTCAAGGCGTTGCCATAAATTGACAGGCTAGACTATTTTTTTTAGTTATGGGCGAAGGAAAATGATATTCTGAGAACCATACAAATTGGAAAAAAAAACCTTAGAAATGAAATAAAATAAATCAATGCATAAAAAGTTGATAAAATAAGGTGAATTCCTACAAGTGGAGCTGGTTCAAAGAGTAACAAAATGTATGTTCCAACTATTGAGAAGACACAGTGGAGTTGAAACTGTGGCAAGTTCATTTTCTCATACTGTTTTTTAATTCAAAAGTGATAGAAAGTAAAATGCTTGTGAAATAAAAGAGAAGATCCCCAGAATGCCAAAGTTCTGAGTAAATGGCTCACTACTTTCACTGTAGATATGGATGGATGGGCGAAGGGCAGGTGATTGAATAGGATATATTATTTCCATCAACCTATTGGTTAGTCTTAACATTATTTGGAAGAAGAAGAAAAAATTGAGCGATAGCGTGTGTAAGTGCTTATATAATTTTTTTAATTACCAGAATTTTGGCACAATTTTTATAAGATTTATCCAACACTTGAACTTCCTTTCCCTGTTTGGCAGCTTCAACCAGAGCTCATTCCTCCAAATGTCAGGCATATATTTTCATTTACATCTGTGTATTTGGGGGCTGCATTTCTCTTCACCATTTCCCCTGTATTTTATTTGTGTTAAAGTAAAAAGTAATGGCATAAGGTTTCTACATGTAAACACAAAATGGAGTCAACGGATTCTTAGCAGTAATAGGGCTACTACCCTTCCAAACACAGGAAGCCAGTTTTTTGGCTGTTTTCATTAAGTGCATTCCTTCTGTCAGAAGGCATGTTTGTAATGGTACATCTTATTCCTGCTTTCTGCTTGTGGCAGTGCTTCCTAAACTTCTTAACCCTTCTTTCTAAATTTACTCTGCTGGTCCTTCCAAACCAACAGCAACCATCTGTTCTGTAGTTCATCATGCAAAAGTTCTTGCACATTGTTTTGTGCGTACAGTTTGCTGCCCAGTGCATACAGTCTGCTACTGAGTGTAAGAATCTATGGGTTGGAGCCCTAAACCATAACTGGCATTAAAATATACGATACGCTCCCTGATTGATTCTGATACCACATGCAGAGACTGGTAACTGAAGAAAAATAGTAGTTCTCTTCAGGTCTGGTTGATATGATGGTTGTAGTAGAAGAGCAGTCATCACCACAAATCTGGTTTTGTTTCATGAGGATCCTTTATGATCATTCATATCACTATGTATGATGTTGAAGTGAGAAGAAAAGCTCATTTGTCTCCAAATCCCATTTATCCCTGGTAACTTCTTCAGATACTGTATTTTTTCCCCTCTGGAAAATATAGATCCATGGTAGGCAAAGCCAAATGTACACAAGAAGCCATCAGTAGACATACATGATCTTCCTGAGCTACTTTTTAATTTAATGTTTGCACCATGATCTCAGATTAGAGGATGGTGATCCTTGCTGACACTAAGGAGGTTTAGTGCCTGAGCGGGAGTCATGAGTGTATCTACACAGTAGAAGTAATGCAGTTTAATATCGGTTGAATTGCCCTGGCTCAATACTCTAAAATTTCTACATGTGTAGGTTGTTGCAATCTTTTGCAGAGAGGACCAAAGACCTTGTACAACTACCACTACCGAGATTCCATAGCATTAAGCTATGGCAGTTAAATTGGTAACAAATGGCATTAATTCCACAGTGTCGATACACCCATAGAAAGAGAGTTATTTGCTCACATAAGCCTTCAGAGAGGAGCCCCTGCTAGCCTCAATCACTACAATAGGACTTGTAACCCAAAATGTTGGGGAAGGAAATGTCCAATTGGGAAAGGGTGTTGTGGAGTATCACAAAAGGCTATGTTGTATGACTACAGATCATAATGCACTGGGGGAGGGGGGATATGTAGTCCTTGAAAACAATATTCCTATCATACCTACTGCTGATGCACAGTGCCCCATTATCTCTCTCTAAAATGTATCTACATACTGTCAAAATAAATATCTACGAATAGCATACAAACAGGATTGGCCTTTATCTCGAAGTTAAACTATTTCTGTGTTTGCGGTTTCAGGCATTCTCAGCACTTCCCTCTTCAGCTTTACTTTGGAGAGAATGATCTCTGTGCTGAGTGCTTTACATGTTCAAATGCCTATTTGGTTTCTTGAATACAGATTTAGCAAATTAAAAGGAGATGCCAGTTCTTTCATATGCTTTATTGGTATTTTCATGATCAATGCTGACACTTAATGTAATGCTAAACTTCATTATATTACCTTATTCTATAAAATAAACTACACATTGCCTGTGTACCATTAACCTGGTTATTCTTTCCAGCTCTTATGGGAATCCCCATCTCTCCATGGATTTCAGTGATGTATTGAGACTGTGCTGCCAACTTTTAATGAGATTACTAATGTGGCGTAACTGTGTAGCAAATTATTAACTGCTATTCTATATGATTATTCTGTTTATTTTAGTAATTTGAGAGTTTACTTCATTATAAATCAGATTGCATTGTGATTATTGTTATTAACTCAAAGTTAAATGAAGGCCAACACTGAAACATGCAGTCATATTAAGGAAATTATCGTATAACAAAAATATTATACTAAAGAACAATGAAAAATGAGGTGACTTAATAGATCTCTAATCCCTTGAGCTTTTAATAACGGCACCTATTTTTCGGAGTATATTTTAAATTCCCCAATTTTATGAATGTATTCTATGTAGCTCTTTATTGTGTTTAACGGATGCCAATTTCTGTTGTGCTGGTAACTAATTTTGAGAAAATTAAAAATATCAACTTTAGAAATTCATTATCTAGTTTTAATTACTTGAGCACGGTTCTTCCTACTATTTCATGGCCTGCTAAGCCAAATATCATGGCATTATTGCTATGCTGGCAAGGATTTGGCATGTTCAGCTAAAATAATGATCAGGACCACCTGCTCAGAGTGCTGTGATTGAATCAGATGAGGAAGGCTTTGCTTAACTTTGTTGAAACGAGTATGCCTCAAAATAAAAATCATTTTGTCTTCCCCAGGTATCATCTATGTAGCTTTGATAACTAATTATTTATAAGGTGTATAGGACAACTTTGAGGTCCCACAGGAAAAACTTCATAAAGATTTTCCCCACCTTCTCTCATTTTGTTTGGAAAACATATGTGCCCAATTTATCATTGTGTTTATTTTTTGTTCTTGTAAGCCTACTCTTCATAGACAAGGTAAACTGTTATTTTGTTGATAGTATCGGTTTAGAGACATTGTTCCAACACAAGTCCTAAACCGGTAGCAATGTACAGATGCAGATTGTCCCTTTCATGGAATACATAATAAAATTGGAAAGGGACAAAAGGAGATTTTAGAGACATCCTTAGTGCCTTGATGGGTGGAACAAAAATTACTGGCTGCATGATACCATTTAGGTATCCCTCATATTTGAGATTGTTGGTAGTCAGGCTCATAATAGTTACATTTTGTTTACTTGACTGGCTGAATGCCAAAGTTAAAATATGGCCTTTGGTGCTTAACTATTTTGTCTAAACCTGTAGAGCTACATGATTTTTAATTTGTTTAAAGCTATTTGATTTGTTGAACATAATTTTAGAATCTACAAAATGTTTTTGACATTTTAATTTTTAATTTTATGTCACCCTGAAATAAGATGAAATATAATGTTTGCAATTAATAAATACAATTATTTTAAAAGTTATATGCAGGCATATTTTTCATTACTAATGTCATATTGTAATGTGTGAAGATGGTATGGACATCTACTTCATTGTGAATTAATCTTTAGAAATAGAGATTACAATGGCAGAAAATCCAAGTGAGTCAGGTGTGTTAGGACATTAGTTTTGGATATCATGTTTAATTAATATATCATCTCGAGGTCTTTCCAGGCCAGTGTGCCCCTAAAAGCTCATGCACACATGCACAATTATTCCTCAGTGTTTTTAGCATTGTGTTTCAACATCCATAAGTGCCATAGTTTTCAGACGAGTCAAACTTGCCTGACGGTTGCCAAGACATAGGAGTAATGAGCACTATAGTCTTAAGCTAACCTACTTCTGAGCAAAGATGTTTAGGACTGAACTGCACCAGACATAAATTAATGTATGAACCAATCTGGAGAGTATCCAGAATTGACCCATTCTGTATTCAAGCTGTAGTTTGTGTTATTGTAAAAAAAAAAAAAGGCTTATCTGAAGAACCTTGTTTTTCTTTTCTTTTCAATTAACTATTGTTCTCTGAATCATTTAACACTTAGAAGATTCCACTCTGCAAAACAAGGAACAAGCAGTTTGTATCTGAAATCATTCTACTATTTTAAAACTCAGAATTAGCAACCGTCTTGTCAACAGCTAGCTGTATGCTGATAGCTTTCAGGCTTGCAAGCTTCCAACTGTTAGAAATCCTGCACAACATGCAGCGCACAGCCATATCCTCACACATCTCTGCTAATCCAAATTTTTCCTACCTACATTTCACAGCAGGTCAACTGTATTTCCAGTCCAGTTCATTCCTCTTTAGTTTTGGCATCTTCCCCAATGCTGTTCACATGATGGTAATAAGAGCAACAGCATCAATCCTCTACAGAGAAGATATCTTGGTGGCATTCCAAATGGAAGACTGGGTTCCTAAAGGAGTAAGAAACTGCACACGGGACATGTACTCTTCTGGAGCCTTTCAAATGGAAACAAGCTTACTCGTTCACAGATGATTAGTCACCTGGGACCCCTGATGAACATTGAGATAGAAAGCATATTTCCCTTTGGTGGAAAGAATGATCATATCCAAGGACATGGTCCAGTGGATATGAACAATTTTAAAAAATGAGCCCCGCGTGTATTTAATTCCATAGCCAGAAAGAGATGTTTTGGATAGACTGTTTTGTATACTTTAACCAGAATTGCCATGTCTCCAAAGAAATGGGGATGATAAAAAGACCTGGAACATATCCGGGATGCTCAATGTCTGTAAAAATCCATATCTGCTTTTAGGACAACTATTTTTTTAACAGAGGGACATGTTTTTAATAAAGCAACAGCTGAAGGGCCAGCATTGCTGGCTCTACATACTGAATCACTCCCTTGTGACCCAAGGTAACACAGGCAATGAGCGTTATAATCCCTCTTCTCCCAGTGTGAACTGAGAATTTTGGCAGTTGTCCTTTTATACATCTCATATGGACTTCCCCAGTTGCGTGAGTCTTGGCTAATAACAAAAATGAGCAGCTGAGGTAAATAAAAGAGAATTCCGAGTGAACACAATCAGCTACTTTTCACATGGGAAATACAGGAAAGTTTGATTGCCTCCAAAGATATGATGCTAACAGTGGTGGCATTTTTAAAAATTGGAGAACCATTATTAGAGGAAATTTTGAATACTATAGTACTAAGTGCACACAGCCAAAAAAAACCTCTTGAGCCTTTTCTGCTGCCATGACTCCCTTTGAGGAAAGGAAGGATATAAATGTAATCAAGCAAGCGGCTGTCCAAGCTACCTTTTGGTAGGACCTTTTTACCATATTTTGCGATAGTTGTGTTCATTTTCTTCAGATCATCTTTTGCTGTTCATATCAAGGGAAGAGATAGTGAGATTAAAGATGACTTTTCATTTTATCATGACTTGTATAATAAGATAAGTATGTCTAGGATTAAGAAATGAGGAGTCTGGATAGAAGTTTCATAGAAGTGGATTGGTGAACTAGAGGCTGCAACAAATCATTAGAAAAAGAGGCTATGATTTTTCAGGCTTATAAAGTTGAAGAAAATATTGAATAATAAAGGATATTGTATAAGTTTACAAAGTTATTTCAAATTCTGTCAAGAGGGTCCCCATCTCTATGAAGTAGACCTTTGGCAATGAATTGCAGTCTCCAGAGGCAAGAAGGAATTCCTTCTTTTTGTTTTGCTTATTTGGTTGTTCCCATATGTTATTGGCTATTCCCTTATATTGTTGTCTTGGTATCGGAAACTTATCTTGTGAATGAAAATGGCTTTAATTTATTGAAAGAAAAGTTAGCATCCAAACGATAATCTTAATTATGATTAATTACAATTTAAGTCTTCACGTTTAAGCCAAAACCAGTGATGCATAAGAAAGTGTGTTATTGACCATTGCATGTTTTAATATATGTGTGTGTGTGTGTTTTAATGTGGAAGATTATGAGTTATGGATGTAAAATAGTTGGATTCAGTTGTCCAATTTCCCATTCAGTGCACCAGGTGGCCACGGGAAGTGGCTTTTCAGATCATGTTTATGGTAGTTGTGAAAACAATTTGATATTCTCCTTTGCATCTTGGAATATATTAGGACAGTGTTTTTCTTATCACCAAAAAGATGAATAAGTTGAAGTTAATATGTGTTTAGGTCTTAGGCCACCCTGAGTCCCCCGCCCCAGAGGGTTGAGAAGGGCGGGGTACAAATATTCGATTTTTTTTGTCGTGTCAGGAGTGACTTGAGAAAACTGCAAGTCACTTCTGGTGTGAGAGAATTGGCCATCTGCAAGGACATTGCCCAGGGGACGTCCGGATGATTTTTGATGTTTTTATCATCCTTGTGGGAGGCTTCTCTCATGTCTCCGCATGAGGAGCTGGAGCTGATAGAGGGAGCTCATCCGCCTCTCCCCGGATTCGAACCTGCGACCTGTCGGTCTTCAGTCCTGCCGGCACAGGGGTTTAACCCACTGCGCCACTGGGGGCTCCTTAATATTCTAAATAAATAAATAAATAAATAAATAAATAAATAAATAGTATCTTCAAAGAATTTCTCTTCTATTTTGGTTCTCCTAAATTGGACTTTTATCCTGGCATTTTTTTCCTTCCTTTTAATTTCCTACATTACATCTTACCTCCTGTAGGTTTTTATTTTGGTGCCCCTCCCCCCAATCTCATGAAATATGTTTATGTTGGAACACCTTTGTGATGAACTTTTGTAAAAGGATTATAAGCATGAATATCTTAAAGTTAGATTTGCCTGGTATTATTCTAATTTATATGCAGAAGAATTTTATTCTTCATTCAACTTTAGAAATCATTTAAGAACACCATTTATGTCATCATATTTTTATTATTATTTATTTATTTATTTATTATTTGCATTTGTTAACCGCCACTCTCAGCCCGAAGGCGACTCGTGGCGGTGTACAAAACATAGAACATAAAGACAACAATTACAATAGATTGGGACTATAACATACATCTTACTAACACACAACTAATTAAACTAAAAATCCGCTTCGTCGTGTTTGAATCTTAATCAATCTCGTAGACATAGTCCGTTCCGATGGTCATTCCAAGAAAAACAAAGCACTTAATTGAAGGCCTTTTCGAAGAACCAAGTCTTCCATACTGATATATTATATATTTTTCCATACTGATATATTATTTTGGACTACAGATGAGATGAAGAATTAACCATTTCAAAACAATAGGAATAACATGTTCCTCTGAGATGAAGGAATTAGATAATCTTGCATATTTGCTTAAGGGCGTCTGTATCGAGACTTTTATAGGGTAATATTAAAGCCCTGAGATGTCTTATTATGCCAATACCCAGAAGATTGCTTTAATGAGAAGTAAAGGGCCTTTTCCCAATTACAAGAGAATAACTGTATTAAGTTTCTGTGTTATGTCAACCTGCTTTGATTTGATTACTGCAAAAGAAATGGATTTATCTGTCAGTGTTACTTAATTAAGCCTTCTCATTGATGCTTTGCAGGCTAATATAGTGTGGTTTGCACATTTAAGTCTAAATACAAGGAAAATTGGCTGAAAGCTTAGGCACAACCTATGAAGATAACATACAGGAGTGATTGCTTGCCATTTTTCAGATCACTGGGTAAAACCTTAATATGCTGGAAGGACATGAATGGTATAAAGCTGAAATAAAAATACCTTGATGGCAAGGAAATTTCAGTCATGTCAAGAGAAATTTTGGGGCTCCATAGTCATCTGAATTTTCTGGTGATACTGGGGTGATCATACATGGACATGCTCTTAACTCTTTTGGAGGAATGTACTTATTTGTTCAGTTTCTAGCTATTTATAATAGTTTAATGAAAGGAAGATGAATTTTAAGTTACCAACTAGAAACGTGTTTGTGTGTGCACATACACGCCTATTTTCCAAAACGCACATAGTTTTGACATTCAAAAGTGGAAACATGTTTGTCACACAGGTTCCTCAAAAGTGCATACACCCCTAAATGCAGGAGAAGGATCAGCAACCATGCCCTACATAGCAGGTCCCTTTCTGTGTTCTGGCAGAAATGTAAGGCTGAAAAATTGGGTTGTAGTGTTAGTATGACTGAAATGACTCAATTCTCGTGATGATATTATTGGTCTGCCAAACACAAGGAGTAACTTTTGAAAGCCCATTTCCCATTATGAGTGTGTCTTGTACTCTGTGTCTTTTCTCTCCTTATGGAGAGAAAAAGTGGGGTATAAATAAACATTATTATTGATTGTGTTGGCTTTTTGAATGTATGTATTGATGGCATCAAATTGTGCCGATATGTAGACCGCCTTGAGTTGTCTGCGGGCTGATATGGGCGGGATATAAATAACGCAAATAAATAAATAAATAAATAAATATTATTTATAGAGATTTCAGATGTTCACTGCCATAGTTTTTTTGCATTCTAAACACATAGTTTCAATTATATACTCATTTTTAGGCAATTATATGTGAACAGAGCCTTTTGGCACTTGCCTGCATCATTCATCCCTTCTTAATCTCGCCATGCAATGGTAGACATTTTAACTAAAGCATACCTTCTTCTAGTTGCATGCAGGTTTGGGTCTATAGGCAAATGAAGGATGGGCAGAAAGTATTTGGTTAGAAATGACAGATTGCTCCTCATTTTTGCTCACGAGCAGACCTGCTAATAATTTCTGTGGTAGCTGGAAGTCTTTGAATAAGAACGCTAAGTCTGAATCAATCTCAATGCAACCTTATTTTCTTTAAGAAAGTTGTACAGGTTCAGTGAAGATCAGTTAATTAAATCTCTACTTGAATATGTACTCTTGATTTTAAGGTCATATGCCGCGGCAATAAGAGCCGCAAAGAAAACTTTCTTTGCGGCCACTATTGCGTCTGCAAAGAACCGTCCGGCTGAACTGTTCCGAGTTGTCAGAGGCCTGTTAAAACCCACCATTCAGGATGGGTGCCCTGATGACTCAGCAGCTCGCTGTGAAGCCTTTGCTCAGTTCTTTGCAGACAAAGTCGCTTTGATCCGCTCTGGACTGGATACCATATTAACGGCAGTCTCTGAGGATGTAACACGAGCATCTGCTTGTCCAATTTTGATGGATTCATTTCAATTAGTTCAAACCGAGGATGTGGACAAGGTGCTTGGAGGAATGAGAGCTACCACATGCATCCTAGACCCCTGCTCATCCTGGCTTCTAAAGGAGGCCAGAGGGGGATTGGCCGAGTGGGTGAAGGTGGTGGTTAATGCCTCCCTTCGGGAAGGCATATTTCCAGCCAGCTTAAAGCAAGCTGTGATAAAACCGCTGTTGAAGAAACCATCACTGGACCCCACTCAATTCGTCAACTATCGGCCTGTTTCCAATCTCCCCTTTTTGGGCAAAGTCATGGAACGTGTGGTGGCCTCACAACTCCAGGCATTCTTGGTAGACACGGATTATCTGGATCCGGCACAGTCTGGCTTTAGGCCGGGGCATGGTACCGAGACAGCCTTGGTCGCCTTAGTGGATGATCTCCGTCGGGAGCTCGACAGGGGGAGTGTGTCCCTGTTGGTGCTACTCGACCTCTCAGCGGCCTTCGATACCGTCGACCATGGTATCCTTCTGGGACGCCTCGCGGGAATGGGTCTCGGAGGTACTGCTTTGCAGTGGCTCCGGTCATTCCTCAAGGGTCGGTCTCAGAAGGTGTTACTGGGGGACTCCTGTTCTACCCCACAACCTTTGTTTTGTGGGGTTCCTCAGGGTTCAATACTGTCCCCCATGTTGTTTAACATCTACATGAAGCCGCTGGGCGAGATCATCCGGAGTTTCGGGGTGCGGTGTCATCTGTACGCAGATGATGTCCAACTCTGTCACTCCTTCCCACCTGCTACTAAGGAGGCTGTCGAGGTCCTGAACCGGTGCTTGGCCGCTGTGACGGTCTGGATGGGGGAGAACAAATTGAAATTGAATCCAGACAAGACAGAGGTACTCCTGGTCAGTCGCAGGGCCGAACAGGGTATAGGGTTACAGCCTGTGTTAGACGGGGTCGCACTCCCCCTGAAGACACAGGTTCGCAGTTTGGGTGTGATCCTGGACTCATCGCTGAGCCTGGATCCCCAGGTTTCGGCGGTGACCAGGGGAGCATTCGCACAGTTAAGACTCGTGCGCCAACTGCGACCGTACCTTGGGAAGTCTGACTTGGCCATGGTAGTCCACGCTCTGGTTACATCCCGCCTTGATTACTGCAACGCTCTCTACGTGGGGTTGCCTTTGAAGACGGCTCGGAAGCTCCAACTAGTCCAACAGGCGGCAGCCATGGTACTAACAGGAGCAGGGCGCAGGGAGCATACAACTCCTCTGCTGTACCAGCTCCACTGGCTGCCGATTAGCTACCGGGCCCAATTCAAAGTGCTGGCATTGGCCTTTAAAGCCCTAAACGGTTCTGGCCCAACATATCTATCCGAACGTATCTCGGCCTATCAGCCCACCAGGACCCTAAGATCTTCGGGAGAGGCCCTTCTCTCCATCCCGCCTGCTTCACAGGTGCGGCTGGCGGGAACGAGAGACAGGGCCTTTTCTGTGGCGGCCCCGCGGCTTTGGAATGCCCTCCCTATAGAGATAAGATCAGCCTCCTCGCTGATAGTATTTCGGAAAAAACTCAAGACATGGATGTTTGAGCAAGCATTCGGCTAATCCGATGCGATGAAATCTCTGATCAAGGACTGGCAATCACAGACAACGAAATTGGATTATGATTTTAATTTAAGAGATGCATTGGTCTGTATTGGTGGCCCAATACTGTGTATTGTATATGTATGTGTTTTATATTTTTAATTGGAATATTGTTGTTTTTAAATGTTGTAAACCGCAATGAGTCGCCGTTTTAGGCTGAGATATTAGCGGTATACAAGTGTACTAAAATAAATAAATAAAATAAAAAATGTAATATATATCAACAAGGAATTCTAGTGTGGGTGGAGCAAAGATCAAAGAATGCTGAATTTAGCGCATCCCTGATAAAAAATATATAAAATCATAGCATGAAAGTCAAAACATCATTCAACACAAATTATGCATATATTAGACGAATAATATGCACTTTACATTAGTTGTCATATGTTCTAAATACAGTTCAAGATACTGCATGAATTTCCAAGTCTTATTATGACCAACACACTGTCATATATAATTTTATTCTTTGATATTGTCCATACATGCATTCTTTCCCATTGATGATAGTAACACAGAGCTGTGACCTATGTGCATGAAAGAATTACAAGAAAATAACCTATTGCATTTTCACTTTGTCCCGTAACCTCAGATCTCATTATTTTCATTAGTAACAATTCAAACATGACTCCATATTATCGTTGACTTCTAGTGACCACCGTGCATTAAATTCAAGCATGTTTAAGTGTATTGTGGATCACTCTGTTTCACAGCAATCTGAAGTCTGTATACAATTAACAAATGTGAATCTTGGGAGAATAATGTGGAAATGTATGTGCGAGTCAGTTGTTTACAGCAGGGGTCCTCAAACTAAGGCCCAGGGGCCAGATGCGGCCCTCCCAGGTCATTTACCTGGCCCTCGCTCAGGCTCAACCTAACTCTGAAACGGCTTGAAAGCACACAACCACAATCCTATCTCATCAGCTGAAAGCAGGCCCACACTTTCCACTCAAATACTAATAAGTTTATATTTGTTAAATTGTTCTCCATTTAATGATTCTATTGTTTTTAAGTGTTATTTTTTTTTGTACTACAGAAGACGTGTTCAGTGTGCATAGGAATTCATTCAATTTTTTTTCAAATGATAATCCAGCCCTCCAACAGTTTGAGGGGCTGTGACCTGGCCCTCGATTTAAAAAGTTTGTGGACCACTGGTTTACAGGAAAGGAAAAATAGAAACCTGAATTGAGGTACTGTTTATTGTAGAAGTTAATTCTAACCCATTGTTATTGTCCAACTGCACTCCTAATTTCATAGATACTTTGATACAAAGATTGATTTTGATATTACTAGTTAGTATACGTTTGCTTTAAAAAAAAAGCTAACTTGTGATTCATGTATTTTGAATTCTCATACTTATTAGTCGCAAATATTTATGTATAAATATGTGAGAGGAAGCCACAGGGAGGAGGGAGCAAGCTTGTTTTCTGCTTCCTTGGAGACTAGGACGCGGAACAATGGCTTCAAACTACAAGAGAGGAGATTCCATCTGAACATTAGGAAGAACTTTCTGACTGTGAGAGCCGTTCAGCAGTGGAACTCTCTGCCCCGGAGTGTGGTGCAGGCTCCTTCTTTGGAAGCTTTTAAGCAGAGGCTGGATGGCCATTTGTCAGGGGTGATTTGAATGCAATATTCCTGCTTCTTGGCAGGGGGTTGGACTGGCTGGCCCATGAGGTCTCTTCCAACTCTTTGATTCTATGATTCTATTTATGATTCTATTTATTTACTTAATTTATTTCATTTATATATTGACTCTCAATTCACTAGGCTACAAAAGATGATAAACAGCAAGTAAAACATTTATTTATTTATTCATTCATTTAAAGCATTTATATTCTGCCCTACTCACCCGGAAGGTGACACTGGGCAGAGCACAACATACAAACGGCAAACATTCAATACCAAGACATAAATAGTTTGTATACATACATACATGAACATTAAAAACATTTATCTCAACCTTAAAATCCATTGTTTAAACCTTCTCAATCATCCACATCAAATCTAGTTGGTGTGATAAGCTTGGACCCACAGCCAAGGATTTACCCTCTTTCCAAAAGACAGGAGAGAGGGGACTGATCTAATCTCACCAGGAAGAGAGTTCCATAACTGAGGGTCAATCACTGAGAAGGCCCTCTCTCTCATCGCTGCTAATCGTGCCTGTGACAGTTGTGGGACAGAGGGCAGGGCCTCCCCAGAGGATCTTAATCTCAGCAATGATTTAGAGAGGGGGATGCATTCAGACATACATACATAGATTAAATTTTTTGAAAAACAACTTTTAAAAACATACAGAAATAGTAATCGAAATAACATTTTAAAAAACCCCAAAACGGAGTGGTTTCAAACACCAAAGATCATGCAGAATAACATTGTTTAAGGTGCTTACTGGAAGCCCAAAACAGATGGAACCAGCCTGACTTCCTTTGGCAGGTAGTTCCACAGCATGGTGCTACAGAGAAAGACCTGTCATATGTTCACCAACTTAGCTTTCTGAAGTGTTGGAGCACATAACAGAACCTCCAATGCTGATCTCAAACTCCAGGCAGGCTCTTATGTGAGACTGTGGTCTTTCAGATATCTTGGTTCTAATCCACTTAGGGCTTTGTAGGGCACAATGTTCAGTCACAAAGAGATAACAATATTTGCAAAGCAATGCCCTCAAGATCCAAATTATCCAGAAGTCATATTGAGTAACACTGACAGATTCATCAGAACCAATGTAGACACTCTCCCGTTGATTCAGACCATCCACTAGTTGACCAGGGTTATTTCTCTTCTATAGAATCATAGAATCAAAGAGTTGGAAGAGACCTCATGGGCCATCCAGTCCAACCCCCTGCCACGAAACAGGAATATTGTATTCAAATCACCCCACTACAGATGTCTATAACCAAACATGAGCCTACATTGGAATGAATCTGGGTTGTTTGTTTCTATCAAGAAAGCCTGGAGTAGAAGCTATCACAGCTTGCTCAAAGACCTTAAATAAGAAGAGGAGATAAGAATTTAGCCAATGAATTCTACTAAGGTGGACTGATTTAAAAAGAAGAAAGGACCCCTGCCCCTTTAATAGTTATGTTGAAAAAGGTTCTGGCAGTTGGTGTACCTTGCCATAAAACCTACACATTCCCACTTCTGTGTAACACTTAAATATCCTGGAGTGCTAACCCTGGCCACTCTTGAAATTGCACTCAGATATGAATTTCCCTTAAACTGTTAATTGATCTGCATTTTGCACATGGGTGGAGGTTTTAGATAGGAATAGAGACCATGAATATAAAACCTGCTGTGAAGTCTGTTGAAAAACCATTCAGAATTTTAGGCATGATTTGGATTTGTCTTGAATCAGAATCCAAAAGAGTTAATAATCAGTTACATAACACCCATGATTTTAGAAAGCTCTGCCTAATTAACTGAAAGCAATGGTTGATCTGATCTGTCGTTTAAATAATACATATTTTTTTAAAGAACATAATTAAATATTTACCTGGAATGTTTTGTGTTATTAGCACTTCAATGTTTCATTGAAATATTAGAAATTGTGATTCAGAGAAGTATAACATTAAGAATCGCATTAACATACAAGTGGAAAAATAGATTGAGCTGGAGGCAAACCATTTCTTTAGCCATACAGCAAGGCTGGAGATATGTGATACAGATGTCTAAGCTCCCTAATTGCACTTGCAGACCCAATTCAAATTCTGCATATAATTTAAGTGCTTTCCTTTGTTAATCTTTTATACATGCCTTTTTGTACAGATTAAATCTGTTGTTTGAAGTAATAGAATTAATAATCCATAATGAATGTGATGGCAGATAATACTCTCGTATCCCTTTATAATAAATTAATGGCATGCTCTCACCTGGAATGTTGTTACAATAATCCAAAGAGGACATATCTGTTTTAGTAATATGGAAGAATTCAGTAACAGTCAGTATGAATGACTGCTTAATGTTTCTAAATGAATCTTGCATGCACTTATATGGGCTCAAAACATTGCTTGGGTATTATCTATGGGGCTGATTTGGGTGACACTGTTTGCTAGGGACCCCCGAGAAACATATCTTATTCATTGTATGCATGCATCAACATACACAGTCCCAGTTGCTCTTGCTTATTGTGAAAGTACTATCTCTACACTGTAGAATTAATTCAGTTTGACACCACTTTAATTGCCATGGCTCAATGTTATAAAGCTCTAGGAGTTGTAATTATATGATGCACCACTACTATTGGACAGAGAAGCCTAAAGACATTGGAAAAATACAACTCCCATGATGTCATTTCATTGAGCTATAGCAGTTAAAGTGGTGTCAAACTGCATTAATTCAGCATTGTAGATGAACCCCAGGAGTGAATGATGTTTAATTTAGGACATTGGAATTCAATCTTTTGTCATTATGAATTTCAACTCCCATCATGACCAATCCTCAGGGCTTCCCAAACATTTCCAGGGCAAAAAATAGAGACACATATAGTCCAAACACTTTTCTTTTTTCATCAGCTCATCACACAACAAATCCATTCAAAAGTCCAGGGTTTGTTTTATATTCCATTTCCTACAACACACCAGAAAAAAGAAAATGGTTGCATTTGGATAACGTGATAAATGAGCCACAGAGCAAAGTTCTGTGCTTTATTTAGTCACTCCCCCTGCAAATGGCTGATACATGACAACCCAGGGGTCAAGCATTTTCTTGGCTTGTTGTATCACCACAACCTGGCAATTATGTAGCAACTTCAATCCTTAAATAGTGCCTGGAGGAGAAGGGACCTATGTACCTTGGCTAATAAGCACAGTTTCACAGCAGAAGAGATTGGGGGAAGCTAGGACAGGGCTGTTGGTGCATGGAAGATAAACTCAGGATATTTATTAAAGGAAAAAGAGTATCATATTCACATAACATTTTCTCAGTTCTTTCTTTATAAAGTTTTCTCGAAACACCCACAATTTGAGGTTCACTTATATCCAAGCCCTTGCCCAGGACTGATTCCCATCTCCCATGGGTTTCAAAAGATGTACATAATGTTTTCTTGTTAGAATGTTTCCCTACCTTACTGTACTGAAATCCCAAGATCAGTAAGTGCAGCCCGACTCTACGTGTGTCTGGAACCCGTTTAAGAAATATATAGTGTTTTGAAAACAACTTAAAACATGGCTTTTTAAGCAAGCATTTTGAGAGTGAGATGAAGTAGTCAAGATAGCCTCTAATGTTCTATTTTTATGTTTAGTTTATATCTGATATTTTATAGTTTACTAGTTTAAATCTATTGTTATATGCTATTTTAATTATGTGATGTATTTTATATTTTGTGTGAGGCATTGAATTTTTCCATTCACTTGCTGTGAACCGCTTTGAGCCTCTCCCCCACTCCCCCCCCCCCCCAGGAATGAGAAAAGTGATAAATAAATATTCTTAATAGTACCTTCAATCCTTAGAGTTATTTGTAACTTGCTGAAATAGAGTGCTAGGTAGTATCAGTACAACTATGAAAGTCAATTCCAAAGCTCTGGATGATCAATGTCATGATGCAAATCCTGTGTTAGATTAAAAGTCTTATCCAGATAGATAGAAGGTAGATAATCTGGATAAAGGAAATGCTGTTGTGGCATATGTTATGAAAAATAGATACAGAAATCAGTAGGTCACGCTATTCATTCATTCACTTATTGACTCAATATATGTTCCACTTTCCCCCCAGAACCAGGGCATCAGGTAATTTACAATTTAAGATGAGTAAATATACAAAAATACATGTAAAACATTTATCATTGTAATATAAGTAAACTATCAATAATATTAAAACATGTATTATTGATAACATTAGAGCAATTTAAACATATTTTTAAAATAAACAGTTTGAAAATAGTTTAGTATGCAATTAAAAACACTTTTTAAAAAGACAATTCCTGAAAGCTTATCAAAACAGAAAACGATATGTGCCTACTCATTAAAAGAATGCAAGGAAGTAGGAATGCTTCCTTCTTTTCGAAGGAATGAGAGCTTTATGTCTGCTTGGCACTGTGGAGGACTTAAACTGATTTTCTTTGCTTTATTAACATTGAGGGTTTTCTCTGTTTTCATTGGATTCCCCCTTGCACCTCTTACCCTGGCAGAATCAACAAGGTTACTTACAGTTCCAATGGTCCTTACAGTTTAGGACATTGCAGTTCCATCTGTAACTAGATTTTTTAAAAATTAAAGAGTGAATTAAATGTGTTCTGTTTATAGGAATAAGATGTGTTTTAATATACCAAGCATGATAATGTCATGCCAAAGCAAATTAAAAGTGTTGAAGTGACTTTCAATCTAAAGTGTTTTAATATTCTATTTTTTTACATTTCTATATAGTTGTTCACTAAAAGAGATATCTTTGTGTTGTCGAAGGCTTTCATGGCCGGAATCACTGGGTTGTTGTAGGTTTTTCCGGGCTATATGGCCATGTTCTGGAGCCAATTTTTCTCCTGACGTTTCGCCTGCATCTATGGCAAGCATCCTCAGAGGTAGTGAGGTCTGTTGGAAGTAGGAAAAATGGGTTTATATATCTGTGGAATGACCAGGGTGAGACAAAGGACTTTTGTCTGCTGGGGCTAGCTGTGAATGTTTCAGCTGATCACCTTGATTAGCATTCAAATGGCTTGGAAGGGCCTGGAGGGAATCTTTTGTTGAGAGTGATTTTATGTGCCTGTTTGTTTCCCCTCTATTGTTTTGCTGTTGTATTTTTTGAGTTTTTTAATACTGGTAGCCAGATTTTGTTCATTTTCATAGTTTCTTCCTTTCTGTTGAAATTGTCCAAATGCTTGTGGATTTCAATGGCTTCTCTGTGTAGTCTGACATGGTGATTGTGAGAGTGGTCCAGCACTTCTGTGTTCTCAAATAATATGCTGTGTCCAGGTTGGTTCATCAGGTGCTCTGCTATCTTTGTTTTGAGATCTGTTTTTCTTGATTGCTTTAGATTCATATTGATTGTTTTGTTCACCTCACTACAATGTATCTTATTGGTCTTATCTTTTCTCAGTTTGGTGTACTTACTTTTCCATATACATTATTATTTGGTTTTAATATCACCAGAACTTTATGGTTATATTTAAGTTTAACATTGTTTTTAATTGCTTTGCTGGACTGTTGCCTAACTAGAAGAGTCACTGGAGAATTCCAACACATTTTTAATGAGCAGTCAACCAAGCTTACTCCAACAAGCTTCAGTATGCCACAAAGCACATAATGGATTCTGCTTTAAACCATAGAGTTCAGGGACATCTGGTTCCACTCTTGGGCCTTGACACAACTTCAGAACTGCGGAAACTACCCTGAGGCATATAATGTACTGCGTTTGACTATTCAGGAGAAACACCTAAGATGCATTTGGGGTACTGTTGGAAGCAACCACTCTGCTTCCAACTCTCAGGTGGCTCAAGACAATTAAGCATGATTGAAATCTGCAAATAAAATCCCTCACATGTCAACAATCCTCTCTCCTCCTTCCTTCCCTTTGTTTTAAGTATGGTTGAAAGAGAAAGAACAAAATTCTGTCTGGTAAACCGCTCCTCAACCTTTTTTTGATTTAGCACTAGGGATGTAACTCTTTTAGCAACTGTCTTCTCACTGTGAGGAAGTTCAAGACTTATTATGTTTACAATTTATACAAGGTAGTTTTGGACAGTATAGCATTTTGTATTCAAAAAGTGGAATTTCAGCACAAACATATTCTGTGCAGTAAATGCTTTTTCTGTACAGGGGAAGTTGCAGTTAGATACTTCGTTGTTCTGTGCCTTTGAACTTCTGGCTTATGAGGACCCTTGGGTGGACATATCTGTGTCATATGACACTAAGATGTAGTATCTGAGCATTCTTCTTTTTATTGTTCCCTCCCCATCTGCTTTTCTATCAGTGTCATGCCTTTTTAGACTGTACACTTTAGAGCAGTGGTTCTCAACTTGTGGGACAATACTGAGCCCTGTGGGACCCCACAGTACAATGACAGTGAGGCCGAGCAGGAGTCCCCAAACAACATCTTCTGGGAACGACCCTCATAGAATCATAGAATCATAGATTCTATGACTCGAGGAAGGACTGGAGCCACTGCTAGGCAGTAGCTCCAAGGCCCATTCCCATGAGGCATCTCAGAAGGATACCATGGTCGACGGTATCGAAGGCCAATGAGAGGTCCTGCAGAACCAACAGGGACACACTCCCCCCTGTCTACCTCCTGGTGAAGATCATCAACTAAGGGACCAAGGCTGTCTCAGTACCATGTCCCAGCCTAAAGCCAGACTGCATCGGATCTAGATAATCAGTGTTTACCAAGAATTCCTGGAGTTGTGAGGCCACCACACTGGTAAACTGGCTGGGATTTCTGGAAGTTGTAGGCCAAAACACCTGGGGACCCACAGGTTGAGAACCACTGTTTTAGAAGAAAAAAGATCTTGTTTTCATTTATCTGTAAGCTGCTTTGGTAGAACTTTTGGCTAAAGAGTGTTGTATAAGTACTTTAAATTAATAAATTCATGAGTAGACTAAAGTATGTAGGAGGTCTAGGTATAGACAGAAAGGATTAAGTATCATGTCAGCCTTTCAGGTTCTAGAAAAAAGTGATGTGGAGCAACATACGCCTAGGTGCAGATGAGAGTTCATAATTCAGAGCTCTAGTGGGTCAAGTACAGTTTTTATACAAGGACAGAATTCATATTTTTCTGTACCAGAGCTGCACCTTTATCTGAGTGATTTTTGCCTTTACAGTAGAAGCTCCTTTAATTAAAGACCCTAAACAGTACTAACAACTATAACCTAGGTGCATAGACATACTAGAGTTAGGGTTTTTGTTTCTGGTGGAGCTACTGTCCTGAAAACCATAGAGATAAAGGAAGATAATGCAATCTCTTTTGGTTGAAGAGGTGCTTCTGAAACATACTACTCTTGTCCCAAAATTTCCAGAACAGTATATATGTCAAGTACAAGCTCAGGGCAGTCTTATCTCTCATTCTGAATCTGTGGCTTTTTCTTCTCAGAATGTGAAATCAGATACTATCCACTTAGATAAAATTATTTGAATAAGGTCTGTGAAGGCAATTCATGAATAGTGACCATGCCAATTCTGTAAAATATTTGAATAGTAAGTCTACAACAGGAGAAGACAAAGTGTGACAGTGGAACTGCATATAGACAGTATTTATAGCCTTCAGCACCTTGAAACTCTTGATACTGCCACTAAGTTTAACAAAAATTCAAAGTAGATATAGACTTTTGGCCACTTTGGATTTTGTTCCCTTTTCCAGTTTTTGGTAATCTTTGGCTTTTGTGGTCGATTATAACCCTAGGTCATCAAAAAACATTTGTGTATTTTAAAGTGACTGCTGATCTAAGGTAGGTTTCCAAGAAAGAAATAATCCCAAACATCAAATAGTTTAAATAGCACTGTCCTAAACAGCAACAATGAATATTCTATGAGTTCATGGCTATGATGAATTTTAGGTGCTTTCAAATCACAGTCAGATATTCTGTCTACTGAATGGTTTTAGCAACCACCTAGTGTGTGTATGTGTGTGTGTGTGTGGGGGGGGGGGGGTTATGCTCCCCAAATCCATTTGTTAAAACATATTTTGAAAGAATATTCACTGTAAAAAGGGAAAATATATAGCTAGGAATATGTAGTCATCAGTTTCTTTACTTTCTGTTTTATAGTGATCAATTTTATCCTTGGGTATATGTATTTCTTTGCATCAATTTGAATTCAACTTTAGTCAGTGACTTCTAGCCACTTCTTAAAGTCTACGGAAAGACTGAGTGACTGGAATAATTTTTATGTGCAAACCTCTGGTTCCTGAGGGTCCAGTTCATTTCTGCTGTGAATTTAAATGAGTTAATTTAAGTGGTTGGGTCAGAAGCCACTATCATTGTAGTAGCCCTGTGCCTGGTTCTTAATTAAAGGCAACAGGAGATTAATTTGAAACATTAATTTAAAAGTGCTTTTACAAAAGGAAAGAATTATTGCAATAAAGCCTAAAGAACTTTTTTGTCCCTAGATGTAGAAGACAGAACTAGCTCAGGGTCCTGGGGGAATGGAGGACATCCTAGTCCATCCAGGGTAAGTATATCTAATCTCTTTTTCCCCTCACCAGACTTCCTGTGTATGTAAATTTAAAATCTAAATGTGAGTTTTACACCTGATTGCATAGGAAAATGTACATGGAAATTTGCTTGCAGAGCAACCTATTCCCAGAATTGCATTTCTAGATCCTAATCTAATTCCTTGGTTGAATTTGACACCTGCTTTCTTCCTGCTAACAGGTAGTCAGAAACTTCATTAAATGTTTTGCTTTGCTTGTTGCTATCAACCTTTCATCCATTACCCTGAATTATCTCTGCCCTGTAAGCTGTGCTTTTGGCTTCTGTTGACTTTTCATTAGTTGTAGATGGCATTCTGGATGTAGGCCTTTTCTGGCACAAAATAGGGAAATGATTTTTGGGTGTCTTGTATGCTAGGAGATCAGACAACTCTTTACTAGGAGATATGTCAACTCTTTAGCTCTGCTCCTGTTTTTCTCACTAACTGTGTCCTTTAAAATGTTATTAAACATAAATAGAAATATATCAAACATATACCTGCAGAATACAAAATAATTGGTAAATAAAAATAGCTATGTATATAGTATATGTCGATTTGACACAAAGTTCTTCCTATATATTCAAACCAAAAGTATTCAAGTAGGATTCGTATTTTCCTATTCTACATTTCATTATAGTGTTATGTATATGTAACTCACTCATTTGACTGTTTTTGCTATAAGCCATAACTTTATAACCTGCATACATGGCACAATTTTAAAGGCTTCCCTGCTGTTTTTGCTGCAGCGAGAGAAGTCAGAGCAGTGCAGGTTTTAATCTGCTATTTGTGGTTGTGGTGGAAAGATCCAACCAGTTTTTTTATGAATTTCACTTTAATACTATTGTTGTTATCCAATAAGGTGTCCTGTCCATACTGCCTTTAAGATGGATCCATAAATGTATGTCTACATTAAGACACAGAAACATAAGAGCACAGCTGAAATAAAACAGCGTTATATTCCCTACATTGTCAGATTATATGTGTGCGATGCCTCCAAGTAGGAGATGAGTGTAAGTACGCCCTCTGCTCCTCCTCTGCAGCAACTAGTATTGAAAAGCATGCTGCTTCTGATAGTGGAGACAATGTGGCCATCATGTTGAGTAACCAGTGATAGTATTTGCTGTTGGGCACCTACAAGTTATTTCCTACTTAAGGCAACCCTAAGAGAAACCTATCACTGACTTTTCTTGGCAGTATTTGTTCAAAAGAGGGATGTCTTCTCCTTTCTCCGAGGCTGAGAAAAATGACTTGCCCAGGGTCACCCACTGGGTTTCTATGATGTGGATTCAAAGCTGACCTTCAGAGTCGTAGCCAAACATTCAAGCCACTATACCACATTCATTCATTCTTCATTCTTCATCCTCCAGGGAATTGTATAACTGCTTTTTAAAGCCACCCAAATTGATGGCAAAAACTACCAACTTTTGACATTAATATACCTACTTTGCATCCCTTTGTGTTTGAATGCATTTATTATTTAAATGCCCTGCCTTTTTTGTTTTGGTTTATCTGTGCTACTTATTCTCAGTAAACATAGGCATCTGACTGCACACACATAACCAGATAATTGGGGGGGGGGGGGGGGGAGAGAGAGAGAGAGAGAGAGAGAGAAATAGGCCACTGGTTCTAACACACACCTTGGAGACTGTTCTTTATAGCCCACCTTTGCAAGAACTGTCAATTCCTACCGTGTTTTTTTTTCCTTTTTAATGACTTACCAATCAATAAAAAGGCCAATCCACTAATCCAATAACTACTAAATTTGTAGGAGGCTTGTGTGTTAGACACTTATCAAAAGCTGTTTGAAAGTAATATAAACTCTCCTTATAGGAACAAAGTAATCTTTTTTAATGGACAGGAGTTTGTAGGAAGCAAAAACCAATCCCTTATAGCCTGACCTTTAGCAGTTTCAGTTAGGGACAGGTAGACATTTTGGTGTGTAAAGGTGTTACTCATTATTCTTCAAATGTAGCCTTTTTAGTGTTATTTCTCATTTGCATTGATAATTAGCTACACATTACCTGTGGAGATTCAGACCTTTCTTATTTCATCTAGCTGAGATATTAAATCCAGCTGTGAGGTCTCTTGTATATGGAATATGCAGAATATGCAGCCTGTGACACTATTCACCTCGTTCATTTACTGAACGAGGTTGCCAAGCTTTCACCTTTCAGGTTCAAAGAAATAGACTGGGGTTTTTAAAACAATTTGGTAGATATCTCTTGCTACTGCATTCATAACCACTACCACAAACACCATCTTTATTTGTATTCTGCCCTATCTCCCCAAGGGGATGTTTATAATGTTTTTTCACTTGAGCACCTAATGCAGGACTGTTGGCTCTGAAAGATCTGGTCCTTACTTCATCAGGCAGTTTGACCTCAAAGCACTCTATCACACACACTTCAGATTCCAAACAGAAAGTTTAGACTGTTGAAGGGATTGGTGTTCATAACCTTTATTCATTTGTTGTTTTATTTTAATTTGCAGACCCTCCAAGGTCTCTTATGAGGCTAATGCTGCCCTCTTGTCTTCCATAGTTATCCATCCCTGTTCTACACATTGTTGTTGTTCATTCATTCAGTCATTTCTGACTCTTCGCGACCTCATGGACCAGCCCACGCCGGAGCTCCCTGTCAGCCGTCACCACCCCCAACTCCTTCAAGGTCAATCCAGTCACTTCAAGGATGCCATCCATCCATCCATCTTGCCCTTGGTCGGCCCCTCTTCCCTTTTGCTTCCATTTTCCCCAGCATAATTGTCTTCTCTGAGCTTTCCTTTTTTCTCATGATGTGGCCAGAGTACTTCATCTTTGCGTCTACTATCCTTCCCTCCAACAAGCAGTCAGGCTTTATTTCCTGAAGTATGGACTAGTTGGATCTTCTCGCAGTCCAAGGCACTCTCAGAACTTTCCTCCAACACCACAGTTCAAAAATATCTATCTTCCTTTGCTCAGCCTTTCCTATGGTCCAGCTCTCACATCCGTAGGTGACTATGGGGAATACTAATGCTTTGACTATGCGGATCTTCGTTCTACACATACATATCTTTTAATTTTCAGTCCTTCCTTAAGATGCTAGGTCAAGAATTGAGAACCCCCCTTTTGATGAAGATGATCAATTTTATGTTAAATGGGATAGAAAATAGTATATAATCAAAAGTTAAGGACAGCTGCTAAAAATATGGCATTTAGCCCCAATCCTTCTCACAATCTAAGTCAAAACAGGTCTGTTATGCATGTTCTTCTAGCAAAAACATCCTCCCACTTGCTGTCTTGTCATGTATCTTAAACACTGTCACAATTACCTACCTTTTCAAACTATTTCAACTCGTCTGAAAAATACCACTCCTCCTCTGAGCATTGAACCCTATCAAGTACTATCTTGAAAGTTATCATCTACTGTAATTTTACTATTCTATCACCTATCATAATGCCATGTTGAACTACTGCCGAGGAATATGGATTTATGGGTTCATGACATTCTCTTGAGGAGATAGAATCTGAAATATCACTTTCTCAGAATCCCCCCTCCCCTTAGTTTAATTACAAATAGTTGGAGATAATATTGCCATCTTTCTGCTCAAAGAAGCAACAGAACCAATTCAAATACCAATAATTCTTTGCAACTTATTTGCACGGTACTTAGCAATGTCGAATATGCCCTAGGAGGCATCTACATGGACCAGAAATAGCACTGCTAATTTGGAGTGAGATACTCTGGATCAGTGTTGCTATGACCTATACAGCCAGCCACTGTACATGATGTCCACATGGCCCAGTGGTGCTGAAACTGATTCAGCCCTGCCAAACTATCACACTTATTTTTTTTCCTGTTCTGGGTTTTTTGATGCCCACTGGGCACAAAAATGGCATTCATCCCTCGGGACATATAATGATGATAGCCAGAGTGACAAAGCGACATGAGAAAGGGAAGGGAAGAAAGAAGGCATTACCCCTTCTTTTCTGGCCACATTTCCCTGAATGGGTAAAGGAAAATAGGAAGTGGCACAACTGTTTATGCTGCTCCAAAATGTGGATGAACTCCTGAGAATTTGGTGAACTATCAGGCAACAAAGCAAAGTAAAAATCTATTTGTTTAAACATATGAAAGAGCTAGACACCTTACTTTGAATGTAAGTTTCTCTATGGCTAATGTTTTGGACAGGTGCACTGTCCTTAGTCCATTAGATACTTTGGGATTAGTAAGCTAAACCAACTGGAAAAGATGTTTACTTTCAATTTTTCAGGAACCTAAAACAAAAAAATGTCAAATAAGGAAAAAACTGAAGTTTTTCTGGCTAGGAAGAATTGTTAACATTAAAATATCTACTTTCTTTAAAACAATCTTTTAAAATTTTTAAAAGATTGTTTTAAAAATCCTGTAAAATGCAATATAGCGAGTATCAAAATGGCCAATAAGGGGGAAAGTATTTCTGAATTTTTCAAAAACATATTTCAAATAGTAAGTCAAATGACAAATCAAGTAGTTTGTCACCCCCCAAAAGGACTTCTTGCCTTTTTTGTGGGGTCTGATTACATGTTGTTGTTTTTTTGTTTTTGTTTTTTGTGGGTTTTTAATTTTTTTCTGCAAGATTGATATTAGCCCAGAATTGGGAAAAACGGACCATTTCTCAACTGAAGATTCTTTTCAATATTATTTTCTTTTATTAATGGCATTTATGGCAGTGAGGAATTTCCACCTCCTCCACAGCCACATTTGGACTTAAGAACAGATGCTTTAGTTGAATGGTAAATTTATTGTTATTTTCTCCTGCTATAAGCTTATGAATCAAAAGGTTTTATATAAACCTCAAATCCTACTTTTGAGGAAAGACTAATTAGTTGCTTGTCTGTACTGTAAAAAAAAATGTTTGTGCCACATTACTACTAACATGATATTTTTAAAAAAGACCATGCAGCATAGGTTGAGTATCTGTCCCTCACTCTATCTTCTGACTGACCGACCACAGCCCTGTCTATCTTGCTTAGATTATGTCTCAGTCTGTCTGCCCTCATTCAATCTGTTACTGACACCAGACATGAGCCTACAAGCTTTCATTCCCAATAATGATCCAAGGCAGCTGAGAACAATAAAATTCATATAAAACTTAAAAACCGATTGGATTCTATTGGCTCATGACTCTTGTTGATGTTAGAACAGCTGTCTGAAAAATGGTGTAGTAGAGGTCTTGAGTTCAGCAGAGTCTCAGTATCCAAAAGGGCTTTTTCACTGAATAGGCCTTTTCATTTCATCTTCCAGTCCTGTAAGTATGAAAGTACTTCAGCTACTTTATACAGCATTTTTGCAGTAGATGAGGTTAAAAGATAAAAGTGTGGTTTTCATAAAAGGTGGGTGGGAAGCAGAGCTGGACTTGCTTAGTCAAACCATTGGACAGTAATAAGACACTAGAGATGTAAAAGTCTGGAACATTCCTGCATAGTTCAGTGTTGTTTTTGCCATCCTTTCGCCAAACCAATTTAATGTTTTCATAAAATCGTAAAATATTAGAGAAATGTAGTATGCTATATTTTCTTTTACCATGATAAAGAATATGTTTCAGGCAGAATGTTTGTATATTTATTCTTTTAGCCCTATTTTTAAAAATGTAACTTGAATTATTTTTTTTAATGTAAGCTTATATACAGTATTATAATTCTTCATTTCATTTACTCAGTTCTTTAGCTTGACACTATGGAGGACAACAGGCAAAACCATTCTATTTTATTAATATTGTTTACTTCTTTTGTTTTTATTGAGACTTTTTGCCTTTCTGTTAATTGTCAGAACCAAATAATTTCTTATAGTTCTAGTCTTTAAGAGTCCAGGATTTTATATTTCAATTTGTAACTAAAGAAATCAAAATGTAAAAAGTAAATTAAATCTGTAGAAGGCTTACACACTCTGGAAACATTAGATTCTGCCTGATATTAGAAGCTAAGCAATGTCAGTCCTGGTTAACATTTAGATAGAAGGCTATCAAGGAGTATCTGAGTATTCTTTGCTTTAAAAAAAAACAAACTATGAAATTTATGAGGTCAATTGATTTCCCCCCATTTTTTCTGAAAACTTCCGTGTTTTTCTGGAACAACACAGGAGCAAAGTTTTTCTTTACATAGTTGTAAATTTAAGCATAACATGTATTAACAGCGCTCCATGCAGTCATGCCGGCCACATGACCTTGGAGGTGTCTACGGACAACGCTGGCTCTTCGGTTTAGAAATCGAGATGAGCACCACACCCCAGAGTCAGACATGACTGGACTTAATTTACCTAACATGTATTATATTCAGACCATTATTTATTTATTTTGGACATTTATATCCCATCCTATCTTGACCTCTGCAGAGGGACTCAGGGTGGCTGACAACATTATAGGTATTGGATGTAATCCCCCCTTCCCCTTCCCCAGTATCCTTTTTTGCTTTGTGTGTCATGTCTTCAATTTTAGTTTGTAAACCTGATGGCAAAGACTGGCATATTTTGTGTCTTGTAAGCTGTTCTTTTTTGGATTTAGAATGGGATATAAATATTGTATTTCTACCCAAATAAAGCTGATTGGCAGTTAGACATTCCATAAGAAACATTATTGGAAGATCTGGGGGGAAAGTATGCTATAGATCATTAGAGATAGTTGAAAACAGTAAAGATGTGTAACCAAAAGGATGAATGCTGAGGAATTCAGTCTTTGAATGTATGTTAATATGAATATATGTTATTGAGATTTGAAGAGCCTGAACTGATAGCTGAAGAGAGCTGAAAACCATGGACACATCTACTGTAGAATTAATGCAGTTTGACAACACTTTAATTGTAATGTCCTAATGCTATGGAATCCTGGGAGTTATAGTTTGCTGAGGCACCAGCATTTTTTGGTAGAGAAGGTTAAAGATCTTGAAAAACTATATTTCCCATGACCCCATAGAATTGAGCCAGGGCAAAGAAAGTGGTGTCAAACTTCATTAATTCTGCAGTTTTGATGCACTCATGCTGCAAGGTTGTGGTGGAACTTCAGGAAGGATTTGATACTAACTGTTATCAAGTTATTGTCAAAGGCTTTCACGGCTGGAATCACTGGGTTGCTGTGAGTTTTCCGGGCTGTATGGCCATGTTCCAGAAGCATTCTCTCCTGATGTTCTGCCTGCATCTATGGCAGGCATCCTCAGAGGTTGTGAGGTCTCACAAACTCTGAGTATGCCTGCCATAGGTGAAGGCAAAACGTCAGGAGAGAATGCTTTTGGAATATGGCATACAGCCTGGAAAACTCACAGCAACTCTGTTATCAAGTTGACTTTGACTTATGATGACCCCATGAATGAGCTACCTCCAAGTCATCCTATTCTCAACAAATTCAAAAGTTTCAAGGAGGGGAATGATCAGAAAGAAACTTGAACACATGGTCCCTGAAACTATCTTGGAACTATGAGGGAAGTAAAACAGCTAGAGCAAATGTTGTAGCAAACTTGTAGAGTGCTTAGGTAGGTGGAATATTTGCATACTAATTGGGACTCTGTTAGCATGGCTCATGTTTCCTGTTAACAGTACTAGTCCACTATTCACTTCACAGGAACCAAGCTTCTGGGTCATAAAAGGGGTTGATCTTTGATGGCAGTTGTTAGGGTTTTTATAAAGGAGCCCCCTTTCTCTCATGGAGTTTGACAGAAACTAAGTTTCACAGTTTTAACTAGGGAGCATACATGGAACATGTCACGTAGTTTTTTGCATCATTAAGTATCTATTTGTGGCATGATCGTCAGGGATTCCTGAAAAGGCAGCCTTGAAAATGAAGACAACCTTTTAAATAGTATCTCAGTTGAGGACACAGATAAAATCACAAACATTTAATGTATTATTGACTGCATAACTGTCTGCAACTGTTAAAAATGTCAACAGAAGAGGAAGAGGATATTTATTTGTACCCCACTTTTCTCCCAGGACTGTGATGTTCTGGTGAAAATATGTATAACTTCAATGTGGATTGTGTACTTCAACTATGTTTTTTTTAATCAATTTATTAACAGAACTATGGAGATGGAACTCCTTATGAACATATGACAAACAGGGACCTTGGATCACATGACAATCTATCTCCTCCTTTTGTGAATTCCAGGATACAAAGTAAGAAGTCATTTTAAGCATTCTCGCTCCTTTTATATATTTGTAAATTATTGTGCTTTGTATATTAAACTGAAACAGTTTTCCCTGCTCATTTGTATTTGATTCTTGAATTGGGCAAATTCTCTATTCCATTGTTCATTATACTCCTCCTAGTAGTGGTGCTTACATACAGAGAACACTCTGCACTGGTCATGTTAGAGACTTTGGATAGAGTGTCTTTCGGGCGTGTATGCTTATTCCCCACTCCTTCCTATGGAGGGAAGAAATTCCACTATATTACTGAAATACTGAGAGGGGCGGGGGGGGGGGGCGGGAAGAGAGAGAGAGAGAGAGAGAGAGAAACTTTCCCCAGTCCCACGGAACCCCCAGTTGTACTGTAAGGATGTGGGGCTCTTTGGATGAGATTACCAGTATTTGGATGAGAATACCAGTATTCTCATGAAGCAGGAGAGACTTTGTATGAGAAGAAATTTGTTCAGACAGTGTTTGATTTAGCCCTTCGATGTTTCAATCTACTTTTGTTGATATTAGCTTCTCTTTGTTATTTTATATTTAATGGTTTTACTCTGCTATTGATGTTTTTATTTCTAAAAATATATATCCAAATAGTAATTTGATTATGGTGTTTCATGAGTATTTCACTCTTCTGTTTTTGTTTTGGGCACTATATATATATATATATATATATATATATATATATATATATAATCTCCTACAAATAATGCATTTATAGTAAATCATTGAGATGCTGCCACCCCCAAAACGGAGGCAATTGCACATTTAGGTTTGTTTCAAGGGACGAATAATAGGAGTTATATGAAGTTGTCGTTTTCTTTGGACAACAGTGTGAATTTGCCTACAGGGACTTGTAGTCTCTGGGTTGTAAATTTCAATGTTAAGTCTGACCATGTCTGCAGTATGTTCTACTTCTGACAGCCTGTGGCATTTGGCAAGTGTGTGCCCTCACAGTTGGCTAATGATTGATCACATTCTGACTTTCAGCGAACTCTTTCTGAAGCAATAATATCAGTTATCAGAAGAAAAGCTTTAATTACTTGCAAATGTAGATAGCAACATTGCTTTCATCACATTTGATAAATGAGTTTGGTGAAGATAAATATATGATGTTAAAATATTAGTAATCCTTCTCCTTGGCCAAGGTCACACCCTTCTGCTTGCACTCCTCAGTGAATTAACTGAGATTTTTTCATTTCAAACAAGTGAATCTGAGCCAAAGAAGCCACTCAGTTTCAACTGTGATACATCATTCTGGGACCAATATATGCCTGTGAAATATTCCTTGTCTTTCATTATTGGCAATTCTTTGTGAGTTGTTTAACATGTGGGACACTGTTGAAGCTTGCTGTAATCCGTATATAGTCACATACACACAGCATAGTTTTTGCAGTTTCAAGGGGCTGGCTTGAGCCAACAAAAGCAAAGAAATTCAGATTCTCCCTTTTTAAGTCACACTGTTAGGTTTGACTGTAAGCAGGGTAAATGCAACCTTTGTATGCATCCTTGGCCTTCTCTGAAACCCACTGTGCTGAGTGATGCTTTCAGGTTTGACCTTTACACTTGAGTTTTTGCATCTGAAAAGTTTGTTTCTTTTATTTTGTCTTCTCCTAACAAAGAACGCTACAGCCTATAAATCATTTCAACCCAAAATTGTGCTTTCACTTGTAAAACAGAATGTTTTCTTTTGAAGGGGGGTATTTATAAGTTCACTAAAAAGCAAACATACTTGGATTGGATTTGTTAGAAAAACAAAATACTCATTTATTAAACTGTTGTTAGAACTTTTATTTTTGAAACCTAAACGAATAATTGCCCTTTTGTATTTGCTGAAAATGATAATTTGTTATTGCTCGTCTGTAGTGTCAGGATTCTGTGGTTTAAAATCAACAGTATGTTTTCTATCTTCTTGGTCCAAATGTTTCTGTTGATTCGATGTATTTTAGGAATTGACAATACTGGTCTTTACTGTGCTTAAATATACATGTGTGAGAAACTTAACAGCTTATGTCAAGTCTGTTAATATGAAATAAGGCATGGCAGCCATTGGAACCACAGACCGTTTTTGTTATTTTAAAGTTGTACTTTGGCAATTAGAATCATTTCAAACATTAATTCTATAAGCTTGATGGTATCTCTGGTTTGCTGAATTTTCCATTTCCTTTCTGCATCTTTACCCTGAATGTAGCCAACAGGAGATATTGAAGAGGATAGGATCAAATACTGCAAGAGAACTGTTGCTTCATCTTTGTCCTCCTGAAACAGAAATATGCATTTATTTTTGTGTGAGATGTTTCTACTATGCTCTTCCTCTCTATACAGCCTTGTCTTGGCGGAGCACAGTCTGTTTCTTTTTCCAGAAGTTTAAGTGTGGGAGGCAAGGTCATCTGCTGCTCTGTAACAAGGAACACTGCTCTTTCTGAGCACCTGGCATTGATGCATGTGTTGTTCTGTCTGATAAGCTGTCTAGTCTGAAAACCTTTACTTTTTTGAAAAAGCGTTTATGGAATGCTACATTTTCCAATTCAAGCATATCTGAAACAGTATAACTGTGTTTCAGGCTAGATGGCTTACCTGAATGTAACAAAACTGTCACTGAAATGTGGTCAGTGAGTAAGGAGAGCATAGAGCTTGCAAAGATTTGTCGTGGAAAGATGAGAAGTCAGATAAATTTCTTAGTAAGCATTTCAATTTTATTGCTTCGAAGATGAAGGAATGGGATTAAAGTGATGGTAATTTGGATGGGGTTAAAGTCTGCTGTGTCCTTATCACACTGGACCATTAATGCGGGCAACCCTGTTCTGGCACCTTCAGAATTCTGGGAAATGTAGTTTGGGAACATGAGCATCTCTCTAGATGAATATTGAAAAGGTCCGATCCTAAACTAGAGTTTTGCAGAATTCTACAGGTGCCAGAAGAATGGGGCTGCCCCAGTTGATATTAAAGCCCCCGTGTAATAACGTGGCTGGTTTTCTTGGCAAAATTTGTTCAAAAGAGTTTTGCCATTGCTTTCCTTTGAAGCTAGGAGAGTGCAACTTGTCCAAAGTCACCCAGTCACGATTCAAACCATGTTCTCCAGAATTGTACTCTAATGCTCAAGCCACTGCACCATACTAGACACAAATATACTTCTAACATGGCACTTAAGTTGGTCAAAATTGTTGTTGACTGTTTACAAATAATACAGTTCATTTTTATCATTGCAATAATTTTCCTTGTGGCATGGCAGAAACTCATATATGCAGTTATTTAATATAGAAGCTATAGTTTGCAGATCTACCTTTAGTATAGGAGATATTTGCAATTTTGCTAATACAAAACTAACATCTTTATATTTTCAATTTTTATAAACATGCACTATAGGATACATTTATATGCTAAGATATGAATGAAGTATTTTATGTTGATAATGAAATAAAATAACATTGGTTATAATATAAAACAAATATTGTGTATATGTTTTTCTCCAAAATATCACTTTTATTTCTAGCAAGGGCCACATTATCCTATATCCTCTGGGATTTTCACATCACTACCCATAATGTCTACTTTAAAGCTGGTAGTGGGAAGGGAGAAACCAAGAAGGAGTATGCAAGTGAAATATTTGATCTGGAAACCATATGTAACCTGATGCCAACGTTCTCTGTCTCTTTCCCATACATATAGACATATTCAGTAACTTGGCTGCTTCCCCATGATGCAATTCAATGGTTGTGGGGGATGTGTGTTACTCTAACAACTATAGAATAAGAACAGTTTCTCAGAAGAAAATTGTGCATTTTGGGTGGGAAGAAACTCAATGTTGAGTTTCTTCCCAGCCATAAATGTGAGGACAGTTTTTTTCTCGCATATACTGTTGGAATGGCATCATAAGACAAATTGCATGTGGAGGGTGTTCAGCTGTGTAACATGTATAATCATATAAGTATCATATTGGGTTGCAGTCAGAGAACATGTGACTTTTCTTAATATGTTGCATGCAAAGTCAAGATTAAAATGTTTTTTAGTCTCTTGGATCTATATAGCAACATCGACATTCTGCACAAATTAGCCATTGTTTTTATTTATATGTGAAATAAGGGAGGGCATTTGTCAAAATTTAAACATAGTCATTATAAGAAATATACATAAGACCTAGGGATATTTCTTGAAATAGTGTGGCAATAGTGGACCCAAATTGCAAGCACTTTTAAGGTATTAATCCAACCTTAAATGTTTTCAGAGTATTAGAAGCTATGCAAAAAGTATTTAAATTAGTTTTAACTTTAAACCATGAAATAATTAGCTGTGGGAAATTATTGTAGCCAAAAGGGGGGAAATGCTTTCCCAAAATGCTTTCTGTTAGAAGCATAGCTCTCAAATTCCCATACCAAACAACTAAATTCCATTTTAAAGAATAAATCAACAATGTACTTTTAGCCAGCTAGAAATCTGTGAATGCATTCCGGTACTGTATAGGAGTCAGGCTATATTGCTACAGATGCGTGTCATTCCAGATTTGCTGCTCAATTTTCAGGAGGCTTTTTTTGCGAGCCCTTCTTAACCTGCCTAGGCTATCTTGCTAGTACATTAAATCATTTACCAATATACAGTAACTTGTTTCTGTACCCCCTGTAGCTTAATGGAACATTTCACCGCTAGGATTAGATTGAGGTTTCAGGCGATCTTCAAGAAAGCTTCTGGCTTCATATGTTGACCTTTTGAATCTCATCTGGGTTAGTGGTTGATATTTTGATTTGGTTACTGTGGACATATTGTGACAGCTGCTGGTTCATTATAATTCAGTTCCTCTTTTCAGTCTGCCTAGCAGGAATATTTAAGTTTGGGTTGCTTCAAAGGGTTTCTCGCCATCTTGGGTTTAACCTAACACCATGCAAAGGTGAAACATTGTAAATGCTTTCTTCTCAGTTTCACTCCCCTAAAATGGGGTGGGTTATAGCCTCCCATCATTGATAGAAACATTTGAGCATGAAAAGAGGGGGGGGGGAGAAAATAACTAAAACTAACAATCAATATGCCTTCAAACTGTATACATTGTCATCCAAAACTAGAATGTAATTTGGAGATTACAAATGAAGTTGAATGAAATAAAGTGCATAATTAAATAGGAGTGACATCACTATTTATTTCATTTTTTATCTCAAGGTTGACTCAAGGCGGGTAACATGACAACAACCAATAAAATTAAAAAAACAAAAATACAGAAATGAAAAAAGTGTAATGGGTACATAAGTTGAAACACAGTTAAAACACAATAAAATAAAATAATGTTTAAAAGCTAAAGCCCCCCCCCCCATCCTACCCACAACCTCCCCAGCAGCTGCCCCCTCATCATTCCCCAAATGCCTGATGTCAGATTTATGTCCTGACTGGCCTATGAAAGGCAAGCAGAGATGTGTCCATCCTGATTTTTCAATGAAGGGAGTATGGAGCCCCGGTGGTGTAGTGGGTTAAACCATTGTGCCGGCAGGACTACTGACCAACAGGACAGCTGTTTGAATCTGGGGAGAGCAGGTTGAGCTCCCTCTGTCATCTCCAGCTCCCTATGCAGGGACACGAGAGAAACCTTCCACAAGGATGGTAAAACATCAAATATCCAGGAGTCTCCTGGGGAACATCCTGGCAGAAGGCCAATTATCTCACACCAGAAGCAACTTGCAGTTTCGCAAGTCGCTCCTGACACAAAAATGGAGGGAACTCCAAAGTTTGGGAACAGCTACCGAAAAGGCCCTTTCCCTTGTTCCTACCAGGTGCACTTGAGAGTTTGGTGGGCAATAGAAAAGGCCCTTTCAAGATGATCTTAGTGTTCTAACCAACTCATAGAGAGAGATACAGTCCTTCAAATAACTTAGACCCAAACTGTTACAAGGGTTACAAGGCACGTAGCTCTTGTGGGGAAAATTTGTGAGAAAGTTGGTATTGCTGCTGCGTAGCGGGATGCCAGCAGAAGTGAACAAGCAGTGCCAGTTGCTCATTGAATGGTGTTGTGGTGAAGGTTAGAGATGAGCATCCTCATCCGTTTCTCTCCAAGTGCAAAGTTTGCACTATAATATACTATCTAAATGCTAAGGGCATGAACACCACTGCGATTCATCGCGAAATCATTTCAGTTTATGGACAGGACATAATGCCAAGACAGCATGTGACAACATGGGTATGGAATATATTGTGAGACCATGAAGAAACTTCACAGAGCTATCCAAGAGAAACATCGTGGGATGCTGATGGCGGGAGTCTGTCTCCTTCATGACAATGAGCGTCCACACACCACTCATGCAACACAAAAGTTGTTGGCTTCATTTGGTTGGGATGTTTTAAGCCACTCCTTTCACAGCCCTTATCTCACACCCAATGGCTATCATCTGTTCACTAAACTGAAGGACTATCTTGGTGGAAAACACTTTTCCAATGATGACAAGGAGAAAACAGAAGTGATGAACTGGCAGAAAAAGGTGGAGGGAAACTTTTATGACACAGGCATCAAAAACTCATCCCACGGATGACAAAATGTATTGAACTGAATGGTGATTGTGTGGAAAAATAATGTAATACCTATGCTTCAATCCATGTAGGCTTTATTAAAATATATTCATTCTTTGTAAAAAAAAAATCTTGCAACCTTATTTTCTAGATAACCGTTGTACAACTGATGTTCAGATGTCAAATCCTGCATCCAAATCTGTACTTGGTAAAACTCAGAGCAGGCATCAGGTTTATGTGAACTTTGTATTTTGACTATACCTCTCCCAGAGACATACTATAGAATTATACTGGAGGACCTAGAGAGAACACTTCCAAGGCAGAATATTTATTGGCACATGAGTAAGTTAGGCCATGAATATTGAATACGTGAAAAAGAAGATTGTACTGTACTTCCTCCTCGCACTTCTCATCAAATATAAAACAGGATATACTGCAGTATCATTAAATTTTGTTGTCCTAAATATTGTATCCTTATCAACCTCTGAATTTTTCTGTATGAATTTCCCTTTGCCTCTTTAATTTTTGGCAATATGGAAATGCAAGTTTTCTACTGAATCCATTTTTTTACAAGAGTGCTCAAGTTTTGAGACCAACCAATCTTCATTTTCTAGTCTAAATAGTAGGGGATGTAATTCAATAGGTGGCAGTGTAAACTTGTTGCCTCTGGACTAAAACCTTTCTGAACCCCTTTCATTATGCTTTCCATTCAAGCTTTTTGGCATGTCCTCATCTCTCCACCTCAATCCTGTCATAAAAATTCATACAGATTAATCGGTTCTGGTTATTTGTTGATTTATATAGAGCTCGGAAAGATTTTTCAGTCCTCAAGCACTGCGTGTGAGCACATGTACTCACACCTGAGCTGTAAAGGAATGGCGAGCTCCCTCTCTTCCTCACTCCTTTCCAAATGTAAATTGCTGTTTCTTCAGTGCTACTAGCAATAGTAACATAGTGATCAGTGTGCAATTTGGATAAAATAGACAGGGGGTATATTGTGGCCAGGGCCGGAGTGTATCCCTGAGATAAATCCATCAAGTTGATACAAAAAAGTAAATTAATTTATACAAAATCGTTCATTGGTGATATTGCAAAATCTACTCAATAGCTGTAAGAACTGGCAGGCATTCTTGATTTTGATCTGTTCTTATCTGTTGCTTATCATCCAATATTTCAGCTGTTATATGTTCAAGCATCGCTGCTGCTGCTGTTGTTGTATGCCTTTAAGTCATTTTCTGACTAATGGCAACTCTAAATTGAACCTGTTTTGGGATTTTTGAGAATGTGTGTGACTTACCCAGTGGGTATATTAACACTTACTGCTGTAAAAACTGTGGGCCATAGATAATCTTAAAATTTGTGGCATACTCCAAAGGTATGCCAGTGCCATCCTATGTATGTTTGTTCAGAAGTGACTTCTGTTGTGTTCCGTGCAGTTTAATATCCTGTATCACATACATAGGATTTCTACAGGATCCATGAGGCAACAGAAGGACGACTTTGTTGCTTTTGTTGTCCTCCTTTTCTTCCTTTTTATTTTTGTCTTCCTCCTTTTATTTGTCCCATTGTCTTCTTCTGAGAAATGGCATCAAGTACCCCCAGCTTCTGGTCTAAACAGGAGTGTCTCTTATAGTTCACTGGAGAATGTGATGCTCCCCTGCTTGTGACCAGGCCACCACTGCAGCCGTCATTACAACTTCATTTTTTATGTTTTACTCTACAATAGGCATGAGAAAATTTCAGCCCTCCAGGTGTTTTGGACTTCAACTCCCACAATTCCTAACATCCGGTAAGCTGGCTGGGATTTCTGGGACCTGAAGTACAAAACACCTGGAGTGCCAAAGTTTGCCCAAGCCTGCTTTAGAATCATGTTGGTTGCATTACATTGTATAGGCAGTGATGGCAAAAGGGGAAAACGTAATGGGTATTCAACAGTTATGGAGGAAAAAGTAATGCAATTGAGAAACAAACTGCTGAGAGCCAACCAATTTTTGTTTATGTTCATATGCCTCTGTGCAACCACAAGTATTAACTAACCTTCCAATTTATTGTAAGAATTTTAAATTCTAGATCAGTGGTTCTCAACCTGTGGTCCCCAGCTATTTTGGCCTTCAACTCCCAGAAATCCCAACAGCTGGCAAACTGGCTAGGGTTTCTGGGAGTTGTAAGCCAAAACACTTGGGGATCCACAGATTGCTCTAGATATTAGCTGAATAAGGATACATTCTAATGTGGATATATTTCAGTTGTACAACATTTTCCTATCAGAGAAATCTGGCAGCGTTATGTAGAGGACACCTGGCCTTCAATTGGTTCTTTTTAGTGGATTGGTAAGCAGTCCAAGATAAAGTACCATAACAATTGTTCATAATATCATATATGAAAAGGGATGTAGAGATCAGAGCTATTTGGTGGGATTTGGAAGGAGCCTATTAGGACCCAACAATTAGAAGCTGCATATATTCTGTAACTGAACAAGCATTGTAAGTAAACAACCAGTTTTCTTGCATTCTATAAGTTGTCATGGATAGCAGTGCACTGGGGTCAAGGAGATACTTGTGCATGTCTCTGCTGAATAGTAGCAGCCACAAAACTGGTTCCAACACAATACAAACATAAAGAAACAATTGTTATGAACCAAAATGACAGAAAGATGCAAATAGCAGAATGTGATACAAACTGTGCTAAATATAAAGCAGTGTTTATATTGCACAGAAATACACATACATTTAATAGAAGAGTACAAATACATTTAACAGTAACAGATTTCCAATATAATTTCTTCAATGGACAACAGCAGCACAATTAAACAATAGATTGAGTTAACATCAAAGATTTCATTATGCTGGGAAAATGCATTTGACTTGGTATTTCTGGGTTATAAAATACAACTTTAAAATACAAATACATTAAATTCCTCACTGGATGTATTTCTTAGCCTAACCAAGCTAGGTCAAAAGCTATTTATGTCTAGGGATTCCTGTACTGCTCATCCCACTGTTCCTGAACAATAGAAGTACCTGTTTCAATGTGCCATGAAAATATTTTTTTCTGAACATCTAAATATTTGAATCCCAGTTGTTAGGAGAAAGGTGAAAAATAAATCAAATATTTATTCAATGTAACTAGTAGCAGTTATATAAAAAGTATCTGTGGACATTAGCAATTTATTGCATACTGATGACAGTACAAATAAAACTTCATGTCACATAGTTTTCGTGAAGTTTACATTCCACTGAATTTTGTTTTAGAATAAGGCTGAATGTTTTAATTAGCTAATTTTAGCTTTCAGGTATATTTCCTGAAAGAAAAGCACAAAGCAATCTGAATGGTATATTTCATGTATATTTCCTGAAAGAAAAGCACATCCGCCTTTGAATGTGGATGAAGTTTTGCATGGTCCCATTGAGAAGTGTATCAGAATTACAGATGTCAAAATAAATACATTTTTTGGCTTTTTTGCATGTGCAGTTTCTGAAGAGATTAGAAAATGTGAAATAGAAAGAAAAGGAAATCATTAAAGCCATGCCACAGCTTCAAAATGCAACAAAATCATCTTTTACATCTTTATCACAAGTTTAAGCTAGGTGGGAAAAATCTTAAAAGAATAGGTTGGGCGAAGCATTTTTATTCAGGCTTTGGCATTGCAATCGTAATCGCAAACAGAATTACAAAAACAAGTCCCAGCTCTGTTCTTAATATTTTAATCCTGGTGAATCAAACTTCAAGGTTCACATCACATAACATCCTGGTTTTCTTCAACTTTAAGCAGAATCCCTTTTAGCTTGCAGATGCTTTATTTTCATGTGTCTCTTCGTGCTTATTTTTCATTCCAAATTCACATAAAATCCAGCCACAAAGGGAAATAGCTTTCAGAATAGCATTTATATGGCATTTTAATGGTTAATGAGCTTTCAACCCTTATCAAGATGAACTTAGTTTAGCTTTCAAATAAGAATTTACTGCTGTTCTCTCAGCTGAGCTGATATTAGTTGCTGAGGGAATTTGAGCTCACACCTGTTCTTGCATTAAAAGGTGTCTATAAGTGACTTCTTTAAAATATTCATAGAGGAGGGAAAATCCAATTTCTAGAAAATCTTAGCCAACCAGGAAATCATTCACAGGCTCACCTTTTGGAAGAAAAATGTGTGACTTGTGAATTGGTTTCCAGTATTAATACATTTTAGAGGTAGTCTTGGCCATATAATTAGTAGTCATTTAAATAGAAAAAAATACTGATTTGAAGGGAAGGTTATGGTTTTGACATTAGATGTACTATGTGACTATAGTATAGTATGAAACAAACAAAAATATTGGTTGACTAGGCCATCATGTCGCTGTTCCAGTTATGGTTTTTTTGTACAGTAATTCACTACACATGCAGAAACACAGTGCTATGCTTTCCTCTAGTTTAAGATGCGGCATTTACAGAAATGGGATGGAGTCATCTGGATCATTAATAGTCTACTGAGTCTTTGCTCAAATAATAACAACAACAACAACTTTATTTATATCCCACCAACATTTCCCAGAAGGACTCGGGGCGGCTTACAGAGCAGCACATAATAATGCCATAAGAACAAAATAGAATACAAATAGAATACATCAGCATTTATGACTATAACAATATCAATTAATATAAAACAACAATGACAAAAGAAAAAATCAATTTGAATAAAATACTCAATAGAATGCAGTGATTGCTACTATTAAAATGGGTAATACATTGGGCATCCCAGACACAACTGAATTACAGCAATGTTAAAATGCCAGTGTCAAGCAATTTCTTTGGTCCTTTAGTTTAGCAGATGTCTTCATCATTTTCAAAGGCCTGCTTGAAGAGTCATGCTTTCATCTCCCTCTGAAAATATTGCAATGTGGGGGCTTGCCTAATTTCCTTGAGCAGGGTGTTCCAAAGCCAGGGCCCCCCACTGAGAAGGCCCTCTCCCTCTTCCCAACCAACCTCGCTTGAGACATAGGTGGTTCTGAGAAGAGGTCCTCCCCGGCAGATCTTAGAACCTACACCGGTTCATAGGGGGAGATATAGTCATGAAGATAGGCTGAATCTGAACCATGTAGGGCTTTGTAAGTAATCACCTGCACTTTGAATTGGGACTAGAAACTTGTTGGCAGCCATTGGAGGTGCTTTAATAGGAACATGGTATGCTGCCTATAGCTGGCCCCCATTAGTAATCTTGCTGCCGACCTTTGCACTAATTGCAGTTTCCAAGCTGTCTTCAAAAGCAGCCCCACGTAGAGTGTATTGCAATAATCCTTTCTAACTAAGGCCACGTTGGTCCATTGTATCTAAAGCATGGACCACCATGGCCAAGTCAGGTTGTTCGAGGTATGGTTGCAGCTGGTGCACAAATTTTAACTGTGCCAAAGCCCTCCCAGCCACCGCCAACACTTGAGTTTCAAGCATTAGCGCTGAATCCAGGAGGACCCGCAGACTGTGGACCTGTGTCCTCAGGGGGAGTGAAACCCCACCGGGTACAGGTTTACAAAAATATATACTGTGTGAAAACATAGAAAGATATGTGCTGTGTGTGATATGTTTACCGTATATTAATCTGATACATGAAATAGTGGTAATGGTTTGAGGAGAATTTCTGTATTATTCAAAAATACTATAGTTCAAGGTAAGGCTAGATTTGATAATGAAGTCTAGATGCAAACACCATTTCTCCCTCATACTTATTTCCAGTTATGCAACCGGAAGCAGTACATTATTATTCTAATTAGGTAAAGTCTGTGTTGATATAGGAGCAGGCATCTGTGCTCATAGTCCTAGCTGGATGAGTAACCATGTATGTCCAAATGACTAGCCCACCTATCAAATTAATAAATCCTTAAGAGAGGGGTGTATGTTTATGTATGTATGCATACATGTAAGTCTGTGCATTTAAGTTGAATCCTAAATAGCTGAATCCTAAATCAACATAATCACTGTATTTCTATCTAAGCCCTGCTGTTGGATCAGCCTTTTGAGAATCTATTTGGATCAGGTATCTTTTTTATCATTTGAAAGTTTATATTAGTTCAAACAAGGTAACTGTCAGATAGCAAGTTGTAGTTACAGTTAATGCTGGATGTAAGGCTTTGGGATGCAGGCTCTTTCCTGGAAGAACTGATTAGAAGAACTATGTGAGAAGTCAAATCAAAAGAGCCCCAGACACTGATTAAAACTTCTTGACAAGCTAATGTGGGAGGATTTTTTTGGTTGCTCAGAAACTAGCCTCTTCTTGATATATATTCAACAGTGAATGAAACTTCAGCATAGCTTTCCTATTATTATTCCAAAGTACAAATCTAGTAAAGGTAAAAGTAAAAGTTTCCCCTGACATTAAGTCTAGTCGTGTTTGACTCTGGGGGATGGTGCTCATCTCTATTTCTAAGCCGAAGAGTCAGCGTCCGTAAATGCCTCCAAGGTCACGTGGCTAGCATTACTGCATGGAACACCATTACTTTCCCACCGGAGCAGTATCTATTGACCTACTCACATTTGCATGTTTTTGAACTGCTAGGTTGGCAGAAGCGGGGCCTAACAGCTGGAGCTCACCCTGCTCCCTGGATTCGAACGCCGACCTTTCGGTCAGCAAATTCAGCAGCTCAGCTGCTTAACCTGCTGTGACACTAGGAGGCCTGTACAAATCTAACATAATGTCAAAAAGTTGTTTTTTTAAAAAGAAATCTTATTTAGTTTTTCAATGTAATTTTTAATGGTTTGTTATTTTGTCTTGGTTTTTACTTTTCATTTAAATTTCAATTGGATGGCATGGTTCATCACCAAGTCCTAGAAGCACTTTAGTAGAATTAAGATGGCTGCACACCGCACTTATTTTATAATCCTAATTTTATAATCCTCCTGCCACTTTAGCACTTTTAATCCTGTACCCACTGCTCTGGCCGGCCCAGTTTTAAAGTGTCCTGATATATTGTTACTATTGTTGTTTATTTTGCTTATGCTAACTGTTTTGATTTGCTTTTGGTATTGTTGTGGTATTATGTTCTGTTGTATTGTGTTTGAGGCTTCGGCCTGTGTGAACCGCATCGAGTCCTACGGGAGATGCTAGCGGGGTACAAATAAAGTTAATAATAATAATAATAATAATAATAATAATAATGGTTCTTGTGAAAAAAGGGTCTCTTGTTCTACCTTGCTGCCTTCATCTTCTGTTTGTTTGCACAATCCTTATGCACAAGTTGCTGAACAGTTGTGTGATAATTATTTAGAACTGCACCCTCACACCTCTGACTCTACATGATAAAAGTATTCATTTAATATAGTCACATTTTAACTAGGGTTCATTGGTCTTGTCAGCCATTCTATCTATGACGAGACCTGAAATATTTGCTATAAACCTTATTTGTGGTAGATTGAGTTTTCACACCTCTATAAAACTGCAATCAAACTAAAAATTGACTAGCACTTACTAACTCCATTTTATACACTTTGCCCTTCAACGGGAGAATATAACAGCACTGACATGTTTATACTACAATTTATTACTTAGAATTCTTAGTACTTTTAGAGATAATCTTTGAGCATCTACCATCATAGTAACACATGGAAACTGCAGTAGTTTCACAGTACCTTCACTTCTTTGCCAGGATTGGTTCATGCCAGCAGTACAAAGTGATCTGGACCCCTTGTAGCTCTTAAACTTTAATGCATTAGATTCTTCATCTTTAATATAAACTTGTGTCTCTTACTATCAATATTTTCTTGTTATGAAAATGAAGCCCTGTTTCAAAGTTGTCTTTTGTGGAGGGAAGATGTTCACTTTTACAGTATGACCCCCACATCTGGTGGGGATGCTGTCCTGGAATTTGCATGGATAATATACAGAACTGTGGATAATAGAAAACTGTACTGAAATTAATTGCCTCCAGCCCAAGAATACCGAGGAGACACCCAGAAACACTTAGATGTTTCTTGAGATTACATATTTTATCGGATGACAATAAACTGCAGGGACTGGTCCTACAGATATTGGGGGGGGGGGGGGGTCATACTGGGATGTAATGCTTTGTCTGCTAGGGTATGTCAAGATTTTTTTAAAGTTTCAAACCGGATCTTTGGAAGAAAACGTAACCTACAGTACATATTAATGTATAAAAGAGGCATCAGCTCCCTCTACTCCAGTGGTTCTCAATCTGTGGGTCTCCAGATGTTTTGGCCTTTAAAACAACTGGTAAACTGGATGGGATTTCTGGGAATTATAGGCAAAAATACCTGGGGACCCACAGGTTGAGAACCACTTTCCTACTCTCTGCTGTACTTATGCTTCTGACCTTTTGAATGCATGGCTAGGAAAATAGTGACAATGGTGACTCCCCGGCACTTTCACTCTCTCTGGAATGGCCTTTAACTTATCGATGGTTCATATCAAATTCTGAATTTTGGCTCCCAAACCTGACCTCGACTTACATGGTGTGAACTTATTCCCAAGTATTTTTTATGACGTGATCTCTGTTGGCTGCATTGTTTTCTGAATTGGTACAATTCTATGAAAATTGTTTCTTGCTCATATTTTAAGCCACTTCAATTTTAGATGAATGACAACGAACACAGCCTGTAAATGTTTGGAAAGGGAGGAGGACAGCAACTGCAGCAACAATGACTAGTACTTAGGGTTCTACTAAGGAAGATGGATAATTAAACTTCGTTACTAATCCTTACCCTCTATAATGAAAACATTTTAGTAAGGATTGTGCTGCATAGAATAAAGAAGAGTAAGACAGGGTTGTTCCTTCATATCACTTGCTTTAATCCATTGACTCTGACTTTGTTGCCTGTTGCATTTCTTCCTGCTTACTTTATCTTATTATATGCCTTCTGAAACGAAATGTAAAAAATGATACAATACCATAGCTTATGAAAGGCAGACTAAAGCTATATAGATTGTTGACTGTTTTCTGGCTCAATTAACAATACACTTTCTGTTGTACATAGTTTGACAGCAGAACAGAATGTGGTTCAACTAAACTTTCTGTAATGTCCCACCTATTTAAAGTATTTGTTCATATACTTTCTCTTCTTCTGTAGTAAAACAGCTTTTTGTCTCATTTGGAGGATCTTCCCCCCAATGCAAATAAAATGTTTCTGATCACATTATATAAAGCTGTCATCTCAGTTGAGGTTTCACTGCTAGCTCATGTGGTGCACACCTGTAATGTGTTAGAAAAGAGATTTGCTTTTGAAAACAGCCCCTTCTCTTGCAAGATTTAGCATATTTCTTCTATCTTGTAATGTCATTAAAAGAAGGGTTAGTGAATGTATCAGAAATCAAAGGGGTTATTGAATATACAATCAGCCTTCTTATCCATGGATTCTGCATCCACGGATTCAGTCATCCATGGCTTGAAAATACCATCCCAAATTTGAAAAGCAAACCTTTAGTTTTTCATTTTATATAAGGCACATCTTTTTACTGAACTATTTAGTAGAATTGTATCTATGGGGAGTCTTGGAGCCAAACACTAGCAGATTAATAACCTTATGTATCAGAAACAGCAGAATTGCTGATTTTTCCTATTGCAGCTTTACTTTAGGTCTTGATTGATGTGGAGATAGCCAACTGTTATGTGGTATTGATTCATAATTTGGTAGAGCGGGTTACAATATCATTATCATATTTTCTTAAACTACTTGTTTATTTTTAAAAGTTCAGCTATAGGTTCGCTGTATTGGAAGGTGACTCCCAGAGATAGTTCGTGTAATTTACCATATTGTTCTATTCATGTGTAGTTGTAATAAATTTTCCCAAGCCTAGTGCCTTCCTCTCAAGTAATTGAGCATAGATTTGTCACTTTAGTTGAATACCAACCATTTTAGCAGCATCATTCATTAACTCAGTGTGTGTCTCGTCCCCAATGATGTGCACAGTGTTTCTTCTTCATTACTGAGCTCCAATATTATTTTTCCTAAATTCAAAACAAAATCAGAAACAAAACTCTAAGCCAAGAACTAATTTGGATCTAGAGCTTTGAAACACTGAGTTTTTTGCTGCCTTGTGTTTTGTCCTTCCCTTTTTGTATACATATTGATGGGAGCTGTTGTAATATTTCTAATGGAGTTTACGGGTGCGCTCACAGCATCTCTCTTTCCCTCCTCCCCCCCCCCACACACACACATTTAGTAATTTAGATTGCTTAGTAGTGTTTGGGGGCCACATCTGATGTCTTTGCATGCCTTTCCCTTTAGTTAAGGGTTTTGAAAATGCAGTTTGATATTAAATTGGAAATTGGAGAAGCCAAGCAAATATGGAACAGTTCACAGAATATTCATAGAACTGGAAAATTCAAAGGCCAGGACAAAGTAGTGACTTAGCAGAGTGGCATCTAGACTATTTATTTCCATTGAAAAGAAAAATGCTTCTAATACATGATATGTGCAACCACATACAGTACATATACATTCATATGGATCTATATAAAAACAATGTGTGAAAATAAGGTCCCTGTCTAAATACTTACACGCTTTATAATATGGAGCTTTGTATCTTATCATGTATCAACCTGATGTATAAACTAAGGGCAAGTTTTGGAGCCAAAAGTATGGATTTTGATATATTCTGTGGAGAGGAGGAAGTGCCAGTGTTGTCTAAGAAGTCTGGCCACTACTGACTGCCACCTCTATTTTCTCACCCAGGCATTCAAAAAGTAAAGCAGGTATGCTCTTCTAGGGAGAACAGAGGACTCGGTGTATCTTTTAGGTACTCATGGGATGGACCAAGCTTTCACCTTTTACCACCATATTTAAATAAGGAAATAGTGCCTTTTTGATAAGAGCTAAAGTACATTGTGCTTAGCATGACATGCAACTGTTTCTTACAACATCTAAATCAGGCAAATCCTTGGATTTGGTTATGGGAGTGTAGCAGGCCAATTAATTGCAACTGATTCCCGGTAAGATTAATATTTCAGTATTTGAGTGGAGTGGAGGAAGCAGTTTTGTATTATAGAGAGCTGCATCTGCCCTGAAAGATCAGAATAACTGTTGAAATACCTCTCTTATAAAAGGTTTGTAGAATTTTTGTTCCAGTGTTTTTGTCAGCTCCTCAACAAGGATAGCCCAGCTATAGTAGTGCAGGTGTAAATGACATTCAGACATATATTGCTGTTATGCATTCTGCCTGGGACTGCCCTATTGCATAATTCATCTGCTCAACTCTTACCGTATGCTGTTCCATAGTAACATTTAGAATTTTTACATGAGTTAGATTTGTGATTATAGCACTAATATAGAAACTACTTAAATTACTAAGATATTTCCTAAGGACACACATTCTTCTCCACTCTATCTAGTCACTGAGGAGAGGTGATTCCACATACATCTGAGGTGTGTTTGTAGTTATCTTCAGATACTGTTGAACTGAAACTTGCTGGTTGTTGTGTATATTCAAGTAGTTTTCCACTTATGACAATCCAAAATGACTCTATCACAGGAAGTTCCAGGGGTTAGAGTGTGTGATTCACCTAGCGGAATTGAACTCTGGTATCCAGTGTAGTGGTCCATAGCTCAAACCACTACACCATGCTGGCTCCCAAAATTTCTAGTATTTCTTACCATATGCTGGCTAATGCCCCAAGATTTTACAGGTAATAACATTTGGAGAATTGCAAAAAAGCAAGATAGAGAGGCATCCCATATCGGATCCCATCCTGATCTGCATATCCTTTCAATATACATACCCTTTAATACCTTTCTTCTGCAGATCTTCTTCAAATGAACAGTTTTGATTAATAAATTCCACCCACAGTTTTATTAATGTACTTGTTATTATATCATTGATTTGTTTGTTTTATTGTATACAACTCTAAGATCCCCAATAACTGATTCCTAAATTCTATAAACAAATCAGCAAACTAACATTCCTTTCTTTACCACCTCTCAACTTTTCTACCTGAAACTTCAGTCTGACTCTTGTATTGATTCATGATATCTTTCATGTGTGATCTTGTTGAAATGAAAACTGACTTCACATGGAAAAGGTTTTAAGTTTTTAAAAGTTTAAAATAGTTTGTTTAAGGGGAAAATTATTCCCTGCCAGTGGGGTTAGAATTCATAATAATGAGTTCATGGAAGAATGATAAATTTGTGTGTTGGGGGGGGGGGGGAGGAGCAGACTTTGGAACTCTCTCCCAAGGGAGACCAGGGCGGCTCTATCCCTGCTTGCCTTCCACAAGCAAGTAAAGAAATTTCTGTGCTAGCAGGAATTTGTGGGAGAATGTGGGATACTCTGCTGGGGAGGTTGTGTGGGAGGTTTTTTTGGGGGGGGGGGGGAGTTTTAAATGTAATTTTAATCGTGTTTAAGTATTTTAATTGTATTTTAATTTTATATCCACATACAAGTATTTAATTGCATTTTTAAAAACATATATTTTGTATTAATTTGTTATTAGATTGCGTACTTTCATCAGAAATACCTGATGTCTGTGTATAATTTGTTGAGGCTTAGATATAATACTGGTATTGTAGACTGATAATCTTTTTGAAGAGAGTTTCTTTTCCCTACTGTATGCATGCTATTTTCCCCTTTCAGAAAGTTTTCAGATTGCATATTGTTTCCTTGCATTCTGAATTTTCAAAAAGTAGTGATTGTGTGGTAGTTGTGCTGGGTGTTTTTGGACAGAGATTAAAATAGGTTTGGAAACTGAGGTGTATAGTCTCAACTTTGGTAAACAACACTATTGTAGATCTTCCTGTCCCCCCTCTCCCCCCCCCTCGATTCGTCATCAGAAATAGGTAATTTCTGTATTTACAGCCCACCTCTTCTTATTTCTCCAGTTTTTACTATTTAGTCTAGTGTGGGCTTTTCTAAACAGTTCTAAAGGGAAGAATATCAGATTGTTGAGTGGCTGGATTAAAATCCATAGTGTGATTGTTATCATTATGCAAAATATAATGGATGGTATTGGTTAGTGTTAAATAAATTTTATAACACTTATAAGTTAAATAAATTTTATAACACTTAATAACAAGCTGACAGTGAGGTCAGTGTTCCATCTCTTAGCCCATATCACTCGCCAAATCAACATCAAGACAAGTCGACAGCAAGAACTCATGAGACAGTCATCTTTAATCATAGGAATGTATTCTTTTCTGCTGTACTTTTCATTTTTCTTCTGTTTGTTTTGGGTGTAGACAATATCTTGAAATAATATTATGGTTGGTGTATGTAAGTATTCAAAAGCAGGTGAAATAAGTTTTAATTATGTATTGTCTGTTAAGCCGTTCTCCATATATAGGATCCAAGCTGGTGTTATATAGAGCCTGTTGATTGATAAGTTAGTGTCAGTATTCATTTAGTTGAAATAATTTAATTATCATTTTAAGGATACTTTCGTTAAAGGGCCATCCTTGCTTATTTTTTTACTGTTAAATTTGTACATTCACTTGGCAATGTTAAACATTAGAAATTCATTTATGAATGATAGAAAGAATTCAGTTAGTTACACAGGCAGTATCCAAGTTGCAACTTCCAACTTATAAGCGACTTATAGTTAAGAATGGGGGTGAGACAATCTACCCCTCAGAAGGAAAATCCACTTCTGAAAATGTTATTGTGGGAAAAGGTGTCTCAGCTGAAACTTTCTCACCAATCCTTGTTTCCACAACAAGCCAGATTTTTCAAAATCCAGTTATCACAGTAACAGAAAGTGAGGTGAAATCTTTTGAACAGGGGCACAGATAGCAAAACAAACATCACAGAGGTGTTCACCCTTCCCTGTGCGATCCAAAGCTAATATACATAACTTTTTGGCTGGAGCTCAACTTAAAATGTACCTGTTCTCACTTATATACAAATTCAACTTAAGAACAAACCTAAAGAACCTATATTGTTTGTAACTTGGGGACTGCCAGTATTATTGTTAGTCATAATATTAGCTGGTATAATCTTAATTCTTTTTGGTCTTTAGCCTTTCTGTAATGTTGTTTTGATTAATGACCTTTTATGTTGATGTTTGCTTTTAATTAAATTGATGCAATGCTTTTTGTCATTTGCACGAATTGGCGCATATATATATATATATATATATATATATAACAATTGTTCATCAACTCACCCTTGTAAAAGTTTGTATTGAGCAAGCCATGGGATTTACAAAGAATGGCAGGAAGTGGTCACTTTTGACCTTAGGAAAGTACACTTTGTTACTGATGCCTTTAAAAGAGTTCTTTTTCTGCTTTTATTTTACTTTTCTCCAACCTAGTATTTTGCCCCACAGGAATTACAAAATACGACCAATGGAAGGAGTCCAGAGTATCTGTCAGGTTGCCAAAGATGCCCTAAAGGAATCTCGCCTTATAGTCTCTTCAGTTAAGTTTGTCCCTCATGTCCATCAGTCTTTTCTTTCTACTCTTACCATAATGCACACTGTAGTTACCTTTGCCTTGTGTCTTAAATTTTGTTTATTTTTTATTAGAAGGCACAACGGTAATTAGATAGCTACAGACATTTTTTTAGTTTGTGAAGAGTGGAGAATTCATGCTCTGAAGCTTTTAATCTCTACCAGTTTGAGAGTTATTCTGTATAATGTCATCACTGGTTTTTTGTATCCTACTGCGAATTAATAAGTAAAGTTTGCAAAGTGCAGTGGTTCAAGGAGTAGTGAGAGGGGCAAAGAGTGAAAAATGGGTGTGAGTTTGAGGAAACCTGGATAATTAATTATCCAAGTACAAATTATTATGTTTATTTAAACCCCGCCTTTTCTCTCCATAGGAGACTACAAAGTGTGTTGTGAGAAAAATTAAAAATGATTTCATTGCAGTTTAAAGCTAATAACACTGTTCACAATTGTTTGTTATACAACCTTAATCTGAGCTATCTGGCTGTGCATCTACAGTCAACACAGTAAAATGAATGCAGTTTGACACAATTCTATCCTCCATGGCCCAATTCTGTGGAATCCTAGGAGGCACACCATTCTTGATGCAGAGAAGACTAAAGACTTCCTAAAAGTAAGCACCTATGGTTTTGTAGCTTGGGCTATAGTAGGTAAAGTTGTGTCAAATTGCATTAATTCTGTTGTGTAGATGTACTTAAGGACAAGCCTTATTGAATACAGAAGGCTAATACATATTTGCTTGTTTCTTATTATTTATTATTTATATCATACCTTTCTCTTGGCACCGGATAAAAAATCATGAGTCTGGAATAGGGATAAAAATACTCAAAACTATTCATAAAATTGCAAGAAAACAAACAGAACTGTTTTTGGAAGTGTAGAGAAATTTTAATGAGAAGAATTCTGCGCTGCAGAAAGCATAGTCTCTGCAGAATTTGCATGCGATCATTTTGTGCAGAAAACAGCGTTATCAGTGCAGAAATTAGTTCTGTGCAGAAAATGCTGTTTCCTTTGCAGTAAAAATGCCAAATAATATTTCAGGATAGATATATTGTCTGTGCAGAAAATAAATTTTCTGTGAAAAGGAACCTCAGAATTTTGCACATACTAAGTCCTGAATTGCAAATAGTTTTCAAAAACCTGTGTAGTTCTTGAAAATTTACTCACAGTGGGAAGGAAATTACTAAAATTTATCTCTGCTTGCTTTGAGAATGAGTCTAGTGAAGAAGTTTATCCTTAGTCTTGTTAACTATTTTTGCAGTTCTGCAGGTATTTCTAGTGAGATGTTTTAGTGTGATGATAGTTTTAGGAAAGGATATTTGCAGTATGAATGGTTTTGATGTTGCAGTATGTCAGAAGGGGAGAGGATTAGAGTAGACAAACCACTTAGGAAACCTTTTTCATTTCTAGCATAATAGAAGTTTAACTATCAGTGTTGCGGAATAAGTGAATGCAATGGCAGTGTGTAAACCATACTATAAAATCTGATCATTATTCCTTCCATTTTGTATTTTACCTATTGTGCTTACGGTAAGAAAAGTAACGAAACCTCTATAATTAGGGACTGGATTTTTGTGTCTTAATATCTTGATTTATACTGGTGCCTAAGTTTAGAAAATTTAATTTGAAGAAACCCAACACGCAAATCTTCATTTTACACTCATTCAAAATCTCTCTCTCTCCTTACTTTCAAAGAAAAATAAATACTACTAGGTACTAGAGCCTTTACTAAATATATGTAAAAGAAATTTTCCTTGCAAGTCTTGACAAGAGGATGTAAAAGATATTAAATGAAACATGAATTACAACAGAATGCTAAACTTGAGTATTGAAATAGTCTTGTGAACAATTTTGCATATATGCAGCTTGTGGCACCACATGCCTTTTGAAAATCTTAAGATGAAGGGTTGAAAGTACTCCAGTTGAAAACTGAGCATATGTAGAATGTTTTAAAATAATATTTCCATCACCCATTAATTGTTTTTTTTTTAAGTAATACAGTCTTCACTAACTAGATTATGAAGATTTTGAAAGTACTAGTTGGAAGGGGAAAATAATCAGCGACTTGTGAAATATCTCAAAGAAGAACTTAGTGCAAGACAGTTGTTTTTAAAAGTTTTCATAGATTCTCAATGGGTTAAGCTGCCCACTCCCAGACAAAGGAGTTGTTTCATTTGCTCTAGTGGTACCTACTGTGCTGTAAAATTGGTTATGCTGTATAACTTGGGCATGATCCAATCAAGGTAAATGCTTTCAAAATAATTTTGAGGAACTGTTTGAGCTTTTCCAGACATGTATGTACAAAGAAATTAACATTAAAATAACACCAATAGATATATTCTCTAGCAAAGACATGCAGATTCATGCATGAACACATGACGTTAATGAAAAATACCAAATGACTAAGGAGTTTAAGTTGTTTCCTTGCTATTTTTGTCCTTGCTTTTCATAATATATTCATGTCTTTTTCACACAAAAAAACTCAGACAAGTCTTACTATATCATATGTAAGAATGTATGTGCTCTGTGACTTGTCATGTTTTGGACTAATATTACTGTAGTAAGCAGCAGGCTGATCCTGATATATATTTATATCCTTATATGATTGAAGAAGGGAGTCTAGCAGGCCTTTGACATCTGCTGGGTTTGGTTTCAGTATACGCATATCAAAATCAATGTATGTTCAGATCCTATTATATATGGTGGTATAGTAAAATAGCAACCCTTATATAAAATGGAAAATCACAATTTGTTTTTGTGGTATTGTGGGATTTTTTTGAGCGGGGGAAGGAGAGGCTGTGGTTATTTTTAAATCATGGATTCTGGAATCCATGGATGTGGAAGGTTGTCTGTGTGCATATCTGTGTTCTTTACCCTTTGAAGCAAGAATGAATAATTCTTGTAATATTATCCACACAGTTGCTGATTCCTGTTTTTGCTTTGGGAAATACTGATCTGTGCAGAAATTTACTTTTTTTTCCTATGGAGGAAAATAATCCCCTCTTCAATCCTCAACACCATTTTTGTATTGCTCTAGGCATCACCCAATACAGAGCATATTTTCAAACTTTTTCAGGATGTTTCTAACGAAAATCTGACCATGCAAAATTAGAATCTAAGAGCTTGTAATTATTTATTTCCTCTGTTTCTGAGACTGGGATGGGTGTCTTGAAATCCACAAAAATAATATTCATGGATAGTTAGGCATGTAGCAAAATACAACAAAATTCTAAATCCACAATCATCAATATCCTTTTTGAGGGGGTATTAATGCATCTGGAATAATTCTGTTTTATACTATTTACATTTTTTAAAAATCCATTTTCTCAGTGCAACGATACAAAGACATATTCACACAGAATAGAGACATCTAGATCTCAAGAATATTAGTTACTTTTCTTTTGCTGATGGGAGCTGAAATGTTATCTGTCTTTTATTGCTCTTCATCTTTACTCTCCATGTTATCTGTAAAGGAGGTGGCTCAATTGACATCTCTCAATACCAACCGAACTGTCAACATTTCATACAGATTACCTGTAACTATAAAATCACATTTTTCTCCTGTATGATTTCTAACATTCTTTGCCTTGTTGAAGAAGCCAGTGGAGCCTTGAAAGTTTGCAGAATTTGGCTTGGAAATGTTTGAGGAGTTGCATAAATTGCAAATTATTTATTTATTTATTTATCAGTTTTATATACCGCCACTCCCCGAAGGCTCGGAGCGGTTTACAATATACATATGCGATACATGACATTTAAAATCAAAGAAAAATTTCAATCAACAAGATTCAAATGCCAGCCTAAATAAATAAGTTTTACAAGCTCTACGAAAAGATAGTAAGTCTTGGAGAGCTCGTGTTTCTGCTGGCAAGGCATTCCACAGGTAAGGAGCCATCACCATGAATGCTCTACGCCTAGTAAACATCAGGTGAAAGGTCCTAAAATTGGGAATTTCAAGGAAATTCTGATCGTCTGAATGGAGTGATCTCAGGGGTTGGTAGGGTGTGAGGCGGTCCCTCAAGTACTCCGGTCCCAGGCCATATAAGTTTGTGAAATATATGTGAAAATAATGTGGGGAAAGACCTCAAAACACTTTGATTAGTCTGTTTCATAGCCACAAAATGCCATCAGACAGACAGGAAAGGGAAGAAATGAAATAGTGTTCTAGAGCAGTGACTTTCAGTCTCTGGCCTTTCAGAAGCTCCAGACTTCAGCTTCTAGACTCTCTTAGCTTTGTCAAAGCTGGCTAGTGCTGCTGTGAGAACTGAAATTCTAAGCAGCCAGAGAATCGAAGTGTCAGAATGACTTTTCTGGCATGTCTTATTGACTGGAACACTGAACAATAGATTGAACATTATAAATTTTGCTGGGAACCATGTTTTTAACATTTATATTGCATCATGCCTACATGGAGCTATAGGAATTATATGTGATTTATCCCCTATTAGATAATCAGAGCAACTTATACTGTAGGAGCATAACAATCATAATGGCAAAATGATAAGTTGAATCTCAGTCTCTGTTCCATTTAATGAGTCCAAGTAATAAGTTTGCCCTTTCTAGTTTCCATTGATTTGATTCACATAAAATGCTGTGTTCCTTAGCAAATGGTAAAGAATTCCAATATGACCTCTATATGTTTAGAGGATTCCAAGTTCTCTGTGGATACTTGAAGCTGGATAATAACTAACCCTATATTTTGACGGTACTTGGACCAGAAGAATATAATGCAATTGTACTGGAGGGCCTAGAAAGGCTACCATAACTTGGGGGGGGGGGGGCTTGGGTTAATTCCTTTTTGGAATGTAGTTTTGTGAAACCGTGGATATCAAATCTGTGGATAAAGAGAATATCCTGTAAGCTGTTTCCTGGTTAAGTCCGTTGTGTTTCTTTCCACAGGAGTGCAATTAAAATAGAAATGTTAATATTACCATGTCATGGAGGTTTTTTTGTAAAGATATAAATGTGGATTAATTTGATGTTCAGACAAAGCCAAAAGTTTGGTGTGTCTCAATATCCTTGAAACCTTTCATATGCTTTGTTTTAGGTTTCAGGTTAGTATGCTATCTTTCACCCTGTCTTTTAAAAATAAATATATGCTTTCAGCATGTGTCTGAAGAACACAGGTGCCATTGAGTATAGTAAGCACAAGTAGCTGCTTTTATTGGTTTGTGACCACAGTAATAAGAAGAAAGTGAAGAGGTTTTCCTTTTCTTTTTAGATGCTTCTAGGATAAGCTTTTGAGGTGGGGAGGAGGAAGAATTATTTATATGTGAAAATGATGCGGGTGCTCTTTTCGTTGTTATCCATCCTTCCTTCTTCCTTCGCTGTCTCTTAGCCATAGTTAAAGTAGATAGAGAGACAGGACGATTATGAAGACGTCATTTGGAGCTTAGGCAGGCGAAAGGGGAGAAGCGCTCCAGATGAGGTCCTGGGGGAGCTGAGGAGGGTCATTCATGTACGACCATGTGTATGTGTCTGACAGACTGTGAAATGGTGCGTTGTTGCGCGGCTGCGCTGCACCTGGGCCCTTCATCTGTGATTGATTGGTTTGGTCATGTGTAATGGTCCCATCTGCTCTGTGTTGTTTTTCCTTTTTTACTTATAAACACCGTTCCCAGCGGCTGAGAGAAGATGAGCTATGTTTTGTCATCTTCACTTACACTTTAGCTCAAAAAAGTGGTCAAGTAGGTAAAGGCTGGAAGTATATCCAAGGAGCATATTGGAGCAACACCCCCCAACACTCACGCACTCTCTTTCTCTCTCACACAAGACTCTTTTCTAATTCTCTCTTTCATTATGCAAAGTTTAATGCTTGTTGATATTTGAAATGGCTCACAAACCAGTAAGAACTACCCTTCCCACCCCAAATCAAGAGTGAAAAGGTTTGCACAAATGTGGGGATAGTGACTCTTACTGCAGCAAGGAGTTTTTTGTAACTGAGCCAATACTTAATTAAAACCGCTGACATCATGGTGTTATAATTAAGCATGGCATTAATTAAGCTGGAATAACGATTTTTTATTAAGCGCTGTTTCAATTGTATAGGACTGAGATCAGCAAAAACAAAATAATTTGGTCATAAAATTAAGGAAAATGTAGCCTTCACATATCATAACTTCTCCAAAAGTAAAAAGATGGCAGAACCACCATCATTTGTACAAACTTTGGTGTGCTTTTTCCTAGTGGGAAGGGGGAAGTGGAAGAGGTTGAAGTGAAATTTGTTGTTGTTAGTTTTTTTTTTACCCAAAAATGCTGATCGGCTCCTGGCATTCTGATGGCTAATTATGCATCGGAGAGCTTCGACAGCTGCATTCATCATCATAAAATGTAATAATTAATGACATTCCAACAAAGAAAAATATGCAAATGAGAACTCATTAGCATTTTCATATTCAGCTTTGATAATGCTTTTGCTGACAAGGTTGTAATTAATGAAAATTCATGTCGCAGTCAGGAGATTGGATCGGTTTCATTCCGCTCACAATTCCCAAATGCTTGCATTATGGAAAATCGGTGGCTCTGCCAACTTTTCAGGGAAGAAAACACACACACACACACTAAAAGCACCAGATGCAAATTAATGGTAGGAAGCTTTTAACTCTTTAAATCCCTCTCTCCCACTCTCTTAAAAAGACACTTGGTTAGTTAAAACCATAGAATAAAAATAAGACATTGAATCAGTGTGGTAGGAAGACAGCCATGTCCCAAATTGAAATTGTTAAAACTTTATATACATTTTAGTGTTTACTTTGTTTTTACTTTTGTATAATTTGGTCCAAATCAAAATTTTAAAAATATAATACAGAGAGGCTGGAGAATTTTGATAAACTTGCTCAATTCATTGCTTTCTATAACTTAGTGTTTCTATTTATTGTCTGGCAGAGGACTATTTTTTTGCACATTTCAAGTTACTTTTAAAAAACCACAAGAAACAAAAACATCAGCCTAAATTTGAATGGCAATGTAAATCCTTAAAAATATTGTGATCTTTCTGAGGAATTGTGTTTACACCCTTCCTGATGTATTGTGATGCCTGTTGTGATGCGCACATACAATTGCTTTGTTCAGATATATTAATTTTTGTATGTATGTACATTCAAATTCCTCAGTTATCTGATTTTACTTTAGGGTGTTGTTGTTGTTTGGGTTTTTTTTGCAAAACTCTTGAAATGACTGCTATTATATTTTGTTATATGCCACTAAACTTTACAAATCAATCAATCTTATAAAGTACTAATTTCAAAATAGTTATCTTATTTCCTCAGGAGAAAAAAAATGAGGAAATATTTTGTACACTGTTATTTACAAATGGCTCTCTGTGCCTTACCATTCAAATTTGGAAGTTTGAGCTCTGTGTGTTATCATTTGGAACTATTATGAGCTAACTGTTTGGCCGTTAACAGCCAGAGGTACATGAGAAAAATAGATCCAAACAACAAGTCCAATAAAAGCAATTAATATACCTTGAATGACTTTGTGATAGTATGCAAGTAATATTTTCTGAGAAATAACATGATAAATTATTTCAAATAAGAAACGCAACTAGCTCTGTATAAATGCTGTGTGTATTGTGGAGAAGGCAGATTAAAAGCATGTTCTGTATTCTGGCACATGTTTGTTAATGCAGTTTTAATGTCCAACTTTGTGGTCATATATCAGGCATTATAATATATAGTAGTTGCTTATTCTAAAGTGAATTAAATGGTTTTCAGTGAATTGAAAAGTTCTCTTCAGCGTGACTGCATATAAAATGGGAGTCTGTTTTTCAATTTTTGGTTGTTTGGTTACTCATTACATGCTGTTTTCAAAGAAACTGATGAAAAATAACAGCCTTTTTCTCCCAAGAAAGGTATCATTTCAGAATAATTTTCAGTGATTCATTACTTCTTAATCTAGCCTGTGAATATTCTCTTTCTTTCCTTTTCTGGCTAAAAGCTGCCTCGAGTCATTAGTAACAAATCATTCAAATGATTTGCTTATTTCCATGCAATAATATTCATTATTTGGACATGTTCTCTTGATGTTTCAACTTTCTTCAAAATTGTTCTGGGAAAATACATTTTGGGGTATACTTCCTTCAGATGGGCCAAGTGTTCAAGCGTAATCATGGCCTTATCTTAGAAATGAAGTCTTTGTTTGTTTGTTTGTTTGTAACAATTGAAATTCATTTATCCCACCTCCCTGAACTACTAATCCATATAGACCATTCTGAACATTTTTTTAAAAAAAATCTGCATCACCCAACTAGGTCATACTGAATGTTCATAATTGTGTAATTGCTGTTTTAATTGTACAATTTGAATTGTGTATTCTTGGCATCTAATGGTTGCCTGTTGTAACCCATCCTGAGTCCCCCTCCGGAGGCAAGAAAGATGGGGTATAAATGCTCGAAATAAATAAATAATACTTTTCACTCTAGAAGCTACATATTGAACTCTATTAAACAAGATAGGTTAAAGTTTCTTCTTCTTGATGAAACTGTGTTTGATAAAGTTTTAATTCACAATTTCATTTTTATTTGTTAGTGGTGGAATCCACACAAATATTTTCAGGGAGTATTACTTACTCTAAGACAGAAAAATATGTTAACTTCAAATTCTGACTTTTGTTGTTAATTGTAACAATTGCTGTTGAAATCTTTATTGTTTCAAAAGCAAAGTTCATTTCTGATTTAGTAAGTACTGGAAGCAGCATGAGTAGATCTTTTAGTGGATTGCCTTAAATTCAGGTACACATTTTGCAGGGAAGCCCCTGTTTTCTGCCTTCTGCCTGCACTTTTCTTGTCACTAAGATGGACAGTCTCACCCAATGTGAGTAAAATGATTTCAGATGAAACAGAGTTATATCAGTTCCCTTTGTTTATCCTACAGAAAATTATTTTTTTCTGATGATTTTGGAACATTGCCCTTAGGAGATGAGTACCCTCTTCCACACATACATTGTCATGCCCCAGAACCTCCAAAAAGTTATTTCCCTTTGTTCTAGGTTTGCTGAGCTTAATGGGGTTTACTCCTCTTCAAAAACTGTCCCAATTAGTAGTTTTCAACTGTGTCCGTCCTTCTATTATATGTATGAAATTTTCCATTTAGCTGAATGTCAAACCACAGATTTGTTCCAAATAACTTTCACCCAAGCGGAAGGCCATAATAGATCATGGCCCCTTATATTCTGTTACGAGGGATAAGATGGTGGTATGCTTTCTTACTAAGGTTAAGCTGAGATTTGATGTTTTTGTGGTCTAATGGAATGTGATGTAGTCTAGGAATACCTGCCATGGAATAAGTACTGAACCCACTTTTGGATAAAACAAAATGTGAAATGTGAAATTTGAGAATGACTTCAGGGAAAAATGAATATCTCTGAAGCTGTCATATACATTCTAAACAATATTTATTGAACAGAATTCATTGTCAGTGCCTAAAACTTTTTACCTCTAATGCCTGAAAGCAAGTAGACAGCATTCTATTTAATTTTGCTTCTTTTAGTTGAAGATATATCTGTTATAAAACATGTACCAAAATGTACCTACCAAACACTAGATGACCAAAGCCCCAGCCCTATCCTCTGCCCAGCAGGAAGGGTGATATTTTCATAATATTTTCAGAATAGTTTTAACCATATTTCTAATCCTCTGTATATTCAGATAGTCTCAGGAAACCCTAAATAAGATACAAGATTACTGCTTGTGAGGTTCATAAAGAAATGGCCTGTACTTACTGTTCACTGTTCTTTTTTTGCCAATATAGCTTACAAAAGACCTTGCAATTGCATTCAGTCAATATTTCTATGACACTGTGTCCATCCTGGTAGCCGATTGTCTGTATTCTTTCCCAAAATCCAAAACTTCTCTCAGTAAGAAGGCCCAGTCAATCACTGGTATCTCATGGTATAACACATAAACTGCTTGGTTAGTGTACATCTTGCTCTTGCTTTTTTCCTACTGAAAACCATTATTGTTTTGCTCATACGCTTTCCCATAATTGGTGAACAATAGAGAAATCCCAATGAGACAAATCCTAGTCTCATAAGAATATTTTCAGTTCATGATTAGCCTTTGTTAAATTTAGATATGGTATTTTTGTGTAGAAAATAGCATCACTTTATACAAAACAAGCATTTTCTTCACAGGAGATATTTCTGTGCAGAAATGTAGTTTGGCTGAGCAGAAAATGCCATATGTGAATTTTGTATAGAATAAATTCCCAATTAGACAATTTTCTACATGGGGGAAAGATTCCTGTTTAGAAAACAAAATTTCAGTGGAGAAATGTTATTGCCTGCACAGAAAATTCTGTTTCCTATGTAGACAGTGAAAATACAATTGAAAAGGACCTATACATATTTCTGTCTCAGAATTATGTTTTCCTTGAGCCAGAACCCTGATAGCTCAGTGCTATCAGGTTTCCAGGTCATATTACTCCCCCCTCCCCAGTCAACATGTTGTGCTGGTAGATATTAGCAGGAGAACAGCTGACACAGACAAAATTGTGGTCTGCAGGTACATGGTACCTTGTCCCTCTTTTGTTTTTAGGTAAGGACCCAAAATCTTAAAGGCACCAGATCCTTTCTGATCTTGGGAGCTAAGGAGTCCTGGATAATACTTGGATGGGAAATTGCCAATGAATACAGGTGCTGTCAGGTATGTTTCAAATGAAGGAATTGGTAAAACTACCTCTAAGTATCCCTTGTTTAAGAAAATTCCATGAAATTAATGGGATTGACATAAGTCCACAAGAGCTTTGAAGGGCACATACACAAGTCTTGTAAATCATCCCAAATTTCTTCATCAGGAAAGTCTTTCTAGGAGTTCGTATATTATTGTAATGCATTAATGGAAGTAGATATGTGTCTAAAAACCCTACATATATTACACATGCATTATTGTTATTATTGTGAAAGATAGGAGGTTCACATTTTTTCTCAACTGCCCTAGAGATAGGCCCAAGTATAATTGTTTAGGTTGCAAAGAGTATAGATATTGATTGAACATTAGAATAAACTTCATCACAATAAGAATGGTTTAGCAGTGGAATAATTACCCTGAGAGGGGTGGTGGGATTTCTTTCTCCTCATTAAGGTCTGAATTGCTACATGCTAAAGATGTTTTAGCTTGAATTACTGTATCTTCTTTTTTCTTTACTTCATGTATTAAAAAGAGAAATGGAGACTGCCACAGGGCTCTGATGATTTTTCTTGTCTTAGAAAAAATATTTTGAGTCTGAATATTTTGGGACCCTCTCCCCTGATAATTTTATTAGAATTATTGTGGTGAATGGTGTTTATGTTGTGATTTAAGCCAGCTGTCATTTAGACATTACAATCTAACAGATGCATTTCAAGAAGGTGCTTCCTCATAGTGTATAATTAGAAAGTAATTCCAGCATCCACCTGTGTCAGGAGGTAGAACACTACATGAGTATCTTCAGGTAGCTATTACTATCATCTTTACATCTAAGAGTATCTTCAGTTGCCTATCTTTCATAATGCTGCTTTTGTGTGCTGTGTTTATATATGTAAAAACACTTTTCATGGATGCACAAAAACCTAGCTAATAGTGAACTCTATTAAACATGTAGCTTCTGAGGAAGCATGCCATAGAGTTGTGCTAGAAGACTGAGGACATTTGCAGATAAGACACCTCCTTAAGCACTTCTAGGTCCCCCAGGTGACTTGAATTTCCTATAGGACTTAAAACATGCCTAGATAGAACATATTTTGCCGGGCATGAGTAAATGAAATCATGGGCACCAGTCCCATGGATATGGCAGTCATGCTGTATTATCATTTGGAGATTGTTAGGAGTCCCTTTGACTTTTGAACATTGTGAGGAAATGTTTATTTCAATGTTGGACCGCTCTGAAAGTGCTGCAGAGGACATTTGTCATATTAGTATTTATGAAGTTTGACTGCAGTATGTAATTCTTTCATTTATACCTGAAGCCATAACAACATTTTAAGAGCTATTACAAAATGAAATGCTTAAGGGAAGAACCTTCTATCACGGTAAATGGGAAGAAAAAAATAAGCTATTTTAATTGATACCTGCATAATAGCTTAAAACATTATGTTGTGTAATGAAATAGTTATTTATAGAATGTTAATCTCTTTATGCACAGTAGATAAAAAGATACATACAAATTATGTGTGTGTATATATGTGTGTGTGTGTGTGTGTGTGTGTGTATATATATAAGAATAAAATAAAGGGAACTAAAATGTTGTTAAAATAGCAAATCACATGTATATCTGCTTTATTTTGAATTCACTTGAATGTCAATCGAATTGAACTGTGTGATGCCTATTTTAAAGTGTGACTTTGCGTATTTGTTTAATAATGATACAATACATTTTTAAAATATCTGGATGAATGCAACCTGCAAAGGGAGAAAATTCTAGAAATGGTCTCCATGTCCCTCATTGTGGACAAAAAGATCATTTAGAGATGTCCACCAGGTGCTCAAATACCTCTTCTCCTCATGCAGATATTAACTTTAATTGTCATTTGTTTTAAACCAGACCGTTTTTGTTTTTGATGAAACAACAAATGGGAAGAAAACATGACACCATGACTGAAGTGTTGAAAATGTTGCTCTTGTTTGTTCCAAGCTCCAAAAACATGATTCATGAAATGCAGAAGAAATGAGCCATAATGGTTCAGTATTTGATAAGCATGGTTACCATAATCACATCACATGTTAACTACGATTTGAGCTTGACCTCTCTGTTGTGGTTTGGCATCTGTGTTAATTTCTAGGACTTTCAAGCAGATGAGCTGGAAAATTCCAAAGAATGACTAGTACTCCATAGTTTTTATTTGTTTCTCAAAGTAATTAGAACAATTGAAAAAATCTAACTTCTTTCAATTTAAGTAAAGCAAAGAAGTTAGACATGGTCACGGTGGTCCATGCCTTGGTTACATCCAGATTGGATTATTGCAATGCACACTACGTCAGGCTTTCTTTGAAGACAGCCCAGAAATTCCAACTGGTACAAAGGTCGGCAGTCAGGCTTCTAACTGGGGCTAATTATAGGGAATGTACAACACCCCTACTAAAGGAGCTCCACTGGCTGCTGATAAGTTGTTGGGCTCAATTCAAGGTGTAGGTTATGATCTACAAAGCCTTTAACGGTTTGGGCCCCATCTATCTTTGTGATCACATCTCCCCTATGAACCAGCGTGGACTCTTAGATCTGCTGGGAAGCCTTTCCTCTCACTCCCACCACTGTCCCAAGCATGGTTGGTGGGTGCAAGGGAGAGGGCCTTCTCAGTGGTGTCTCCCCTTTGTAACACCTTCCCCAGAGAGATAAGACGAGCCCCATCACTATCCTCCTTCTGCAGGGACCTGAAACCCTGGTGGTTCCAGCAGGCCTTTGAAAATGACTAGTCCTAGGTCCTACTCTGACCATCAGCTAGGATCATGCTCTGTGCTTTATGCACTTCCCCCACCCTATGTACTTTGTTGAACTAGCCCTGGCCCAGCCCTCTCACAGCTGACTAGGTCCACTTTGAAATTCTGGCCATTGGTATTTTGAATCTTGTCTGATGGAATAATCTTGGAACTGGCTTATAAATGTTGGTGATTGCTGTGATAGTATTATGTTTATGTGTTATAATGGCCATTTCATATGATATTGTGTTGGTAATTGAAGGCTTTGTTGGAAACCTCCCTGCGTCCCTTCGAGGAGGTAGAGTGGTATACAAATAAAGTTTTAGTATTATTTTATGTATTATTATGAAGGGATTCATTAAACAGTTTTAACCTATATGAAAATGATAGTAGAGCTCTTACACAGATGATGATGATGGCGGTGGTGGTGGTGGAAAGACACTTTATACTTGAGACAATATCACATTAGCATTCTAAAGCAGATGCTCCTGCTTTGTTAACGTGTGACTGTTTCCTGCAAAATTCTGGAAATGTAATTTAGGCTGAGGCCTTTGGAATTCTCAGCTGGAGAAGTCCTTGGCTTCCCCAAACTAAATGTCCTCTGCAGGAGGCAGACACAGGATAGCAAAGTGGGAGTGTTGGCTTTATAACACTAATATCATGTCATCCTATAGGAGCCCCCGGTGGCGCAGTGGGTTAAACCCCTGTGCCAGCAGGACTGAAGACCAACAGGTCGTAGGTTCGAATCTGGGGAGAGGCGGATGAGCTCCCTCTATCAGCTCCAGCTCCTCATGCGGGGACATGAGAGAAGCCTCCCACAAGGATGATAAAAACATTAAAAATCATCCGGGCATCCCCTGGGCAACGTCCTTGCAGACGGCCAATTCTCTCACAACAGAAGTGACTTGCAGTTTTCTCAAGTCCTGACACGACCAAATTTCATCCTATGTTTGACATAACCAGTTGGGAATGACCACTAGGTAGTTGCTTAAAGATCCTTGCTGTGTCATCTCTTTTTAATACACGCATTGAACTCTTTAAAATTAAATTTCATTTTGAAGTGAGGGATTGTTGAATGGGGTAGATGTATGTAAGTAGTGTAAAACGGTTTTTATAGATGTCTGTGATCACATTTTCCAAAACAAAACTGCCCCTCTCTCAATATCTGTCTTTTATTTCCATGGAACATATAAAAATCTACCACTTCTAGCACATTTTTTTAAAAAAATTGTTATTGTTTCATTGCAAAATGCATGCCTGTTTTTAGTTTTTAAAGAATATAAATATTTCTGGCTGCTTGCTTTTTAAAAGAGCAACCATGCACAGATGTTTCATTTGCTTCAGCAGCACTTAAGCAACCATAACCCCACTGAGGTTAATGGAAATGTTTCCCACACATAGACAGCAGGATCAAACCCCATTTGATTAAATTCACAGCTCTTGCACAAACCGAAATGAAGAGACATTGTGTCGATGAAATTGCAGGATGGCTGAAGGAGTTGGGATACCTTTCTCAGTGCACAGCTGCCCACAGCTGAAATCAGGAAACGCTAAAGTCATCATGTATGTATGATGTATTCATTTTAGCACATTATTGCATGTGCTTAATACATCTGGAAACACCTACTTAATCACAGAAAACCACCAGAACTTTACCCCTGAAGCACTTTAACTTTGGATTGTAATGGTTGCTGTTTGTGTAGACCTATTCCCAAAAGGATATTCATTTCCTCATATTTTGTGTAAAGGATGTATGAATTTGTTTTTGTGTTGTTGTTACAGGAGTCTGACAAGCATTCAATTTTTTCCCTTGGCATGTTCTAGTTGCTTCAACTTGGCCCAGACATAATACGGTCAAAAGATTCTCATTGTGTTGTAGATACAATGGTGTGCGATCAGGGCAAGAGAATTGTCCCTCTGTATCCACTAATTCAACCATCAGTGGTTTGAAAAATTCAAAAAGCAAACATTGATTTCACCATTTTACTACACATTAGATACAATGGGACTTGAACCTCCACAGATTTTGGTATACATGGGGATGATGGGGATGGAGTGGGTCTGGAATAAGATCCCAACAGAAACCAAGGCCTCACTGTTGGTTTTCAGTTTATTGCAGTATTTATTGTAGTATTTTATTTATTTATTTCATTTACTTATACCCCGGCCTTCTCACCCCGGGGGGGGGGGGGGCTCATATACTCATGTGCCTATCTGCCTGTCTTCTTGTGAATTTTATAGGTATAAATAATAATTAATATTGTACTATAGTGTTAAATAATTAATACTATAGTATATCTTGGGGGGGGGGGGTCCACACTATCTACAGAGAAAAAAGACCACACAAACACTACGCACAGAGAAGGCCATATGATTGGTTTCACTGCTTTCACAATGAGGGAGCCAGGATCTTATTGCCCAAATGAAAGTTCCTATGTTTCTGTGGCCGTTATTACTGTGTGTACAGTATCAGTCCGGCTACTATGCTGGCAGGTCTTTTCACTCTTCCAACATTGCATTGGATCTTCCCTCTAAAATTCTATTGGGCTTACAGCCAGGGAAATGCATATCAGATCACAGTCTTAATCTGAGTCCACTCTTTTGGGACTACCAATTCAATTTCGGCCAATGAGTTAAGAACTAATGTAGACATACAGAGCAAAAACTGACAGTAATGTATGTAAACACAACTGACTATGCTAAAGGAATTTCCAGGGAGGTATGGTCAAAAGCCTGTTGTAAAATAACATTTGCACTAGCATTCAAGAGTTTGAAGTTAAATGTTCATAATAAACTAAGGAAGATTTGATAATCAGCATCTGAACTTGCCATTGAGCTCAACCGATCCTCAGTAGCATTCAATAGTTAGGCTATTTTTATTTTATTTTTTAAAAAAACAATTTCACATTGCTTACTCTAAGAAATAAATATGCTGTCGATTCTGGACATAAATAAAATCAACACAGGGTGTTTGGTCTGACATGGTATTACAGAATTTCAACCTTCTTTTGGGGCTCACCAGTGTGAAGTGAAAGATTTATGGGTCAAATATATTTTGGTTGATATGGCAGCTTTCAACTTACTCTGTGGTGTTGCCATATCTCTCCAGGTCAATTATGTTATTTCTGTGTTTGTGTAACGCTCTGATCTTGTAGGGCCCTACTAGACTTTTGACGCACTCTGTAAGGTTATTCCCACACATTTGCCATGTTCAACTATTTACCAATAAAGAAGAAGCAGCAACAACAATTGAAACTGCATGTTGAGTTCTTATGTCCTACCACTACAGCCTCATCCTTCTCATGCCACAAAATACTCAGTTACAATCTGGGGAGTGATTTTCATAAATTTCAACCATAAAGAAAAGTCAACCATAAATTATTAGATGTGAGAATTTTTGATCTATCAAAGATGGGCTGCTTATGGTGGGACCATCTCAACAATTGAGCCAGTACTGTAGTAAATCAAAATCAGTTGTTGAACACAAAGCACTGAAGTTGTTGCTAGTTTTTCAACTATATCAAATTAATTAAAATGTTAAAGATAAAATATTGGAATATATTGCCTGCATGGATGCAATGCTGTTTTTTCCATTTATGATAATAAATTCTAGAGGCTATTCAGTGTGCAAAAAAGCATACTATGTGAGGCAAATTCTGCTATTGACAGCATGTCAGATTTTCTTTTTTCAATACTATCTTATTGCTAACTGCAAGTGTGATTATTTTAGTCAAGCCTCGAGTAAAATACATATTTAGCCTAAAGTGTTAATTGTACTTCATGATGGTTAGGAAACACTGCTTTTCAAATTCAGACTATGCCAACATTTCAGATAACAATGTTAACATTATAAGAGGTTATTGCTGACAATTACTGCACTTAGAAGCTCCATGGATAAGGTGTTATTTTACCATATGGGCATTTTAATTAGCAATAGAAATGCTGATCTGTATACAGTAGTGGGGTTTACAAAGCACAAAGACCTGCTTCATTATATTGGTGTGAGTTTTGTGCAACTGTAGTTTTTTCTCTTTCTCTTTCTCCCCTCCACCTTCTGTGTGCATATATTTTACATGGATATTTACAAGATTATTGGCTCTCTAGGCCATGGTACCCATACATTGACATTTATTTCCACAACAAAGGAATTAAGAATTCTAGACTTCTTTCCAGTTATATCAACTATGAAATATAAATCATCTTATTTAAGCACACATAAATGATTACATTTTAAAATAAAGTAGGAGCATGTATTCTACATCATCAAAATTTATATTCCTAAAAGTTGAAGTCCACAGTCAAAGATCTAGATGTGGAAATGTGGGAGAAAGTTTACAGTTCATCAGCAAGCATTTTTAAGGCACTCTTGGGCTGTGTCTATATGAGGCAGGTTAATTCAGAGTATTTGTGCCTCAGAGCTGTCACAGATTCAATCTGTACCAGCTGAATCCTGGTGCTATGTGTCCAATGCTCCATTCCTCTTGCTGGCTTATCCCCTTATCCTAATGTCATCATCAGTGCTCCTCACTAGCGATTGAGCTCTCAGCGAGTGCCTGTCTGTTGCCTGTCAATGTCTGATGAGTTCAGATTGGGGTGAATGCATGATCAGTAAGGAGCAGATAGACATTTTTGTATTCATGTAGACAAGCCCTTGGTGGGACTCTTGGCTGATCTTTAGATGAAGGATCAGGATTTAGGGCTGCCTATCCATTCAAAGATTAAAATACCCAGCCTGATTGGATATCTGAGAGGCCACTTAATTTGAGTCCAGTCCATATTTGAATGTCATTTTGAAAATTCAGGTTTTTTACCTTCTCATCATCTTTAGAAATCAAGAATTCATTGTAATCTTTTTACTTATTTGCAGCACTGGACCAAATTTCTAGCTAGAAAATGCCTAGCCAATTACAGATAATGGATTTGATGGATTGTGAGATAGATGAATAGATAGGTAGATGTATGTACATATGTATTTGTTTAAGGAGATATAAATACTTGTCAGATTATTATGGAATTGATAGATTTGCAAAGGTAGTTGACCATCTAAATAAGTTTCACCTATTAGTTTTCTATTATTATTATTATTATTATTATTATTATTTTGAACATAACAAGATTAGTACACAGCAAACAAATCACTACGATGGCTGTTGTATTGGATCACACATCGGACACCTCCCAAGTGTCTAGGACTGTGTGATGCATTGGTGAATAATACATGCAGATCCCAGTAGGGTGACCTTTTTGCAGCTGACAGATGGTAAACTTGTCAGTGCCAATTGTGTTTAAGTGCAGGCCAAGGTCTTTAGGCACTGCACCCAGTGTGCTGATCACCATTGGGACCATCTTGACTGGCTTGTGTCAGAGTCCTTGCAGTTCAATCTTTAAATCCTTGTATCGTGTCAACTTTTCCAATTGTTTCTCTTCAATCCTGCTGTCACCTGGGATTGCAACATTGACAATCCATACTTGGTTTTTTAACACAATCGTGAGGTCAGGAGTATTGTGCTCCAAAACTCTGTCAGTCTGAATTCAGAAATCACAGAGTAGCTTAATGTGTTCATTTTCTGTAACTATTTCAGGCTTGTGATCCCACCAGTTCTTTGTTGCAGACAGATGGTATTTGTAGCACAAATTCCAATGAATCATCTGAGCAACGGTGTTATGCCTCTGCTTGTAGTCTGTCCGCGCAATGTTCTTTCAGTAGCTGAGGAAGTGTTCTATTGTTTCATCTGCTTCCTTGCAGAGTCTACACTTGGGGTCTGTCGAATTTTGGCTTTGATGGCATTTGTTCTAATGGCTTGTTCTTGGGCTGCCAGAATCAGGCCCTCCGTCTCCTTTTTCAAAGTTCAATTTGTGAGCCACATCCATGCTTTTTCTTTGTCAATTTTGCTCTCAGCTTTCCCCAGGAATTGTCCACGGAGAGCCTTCTTTTGCCAGTTTTCTCTTCTGCTCTGGATTGTGTTTTTACAGTATTCCCTCTTTGTCTTTTGCACTTGAAGCAGTTTTCTACTATTGACTTCCATCAATGTTGGTTTTTGACTGCCTTTCACATAATCTTCCAATGCATGTTTCTCTTCTTCTACCATTTGTTTTACTTGCAGAAGTCCTCTTCCTCCTGATTTTCTGGGCAGGTAAAGTGTGTCAACATCACTAAGTGGGTGTAATGAGTAGTGGATTGTCATAGGTTTTCTTGTTTTTCTGTCCAGATCATCCAACTCTGCTTGTATCCAGTTAACAATTCCAGCAGTATATCTATGACAGGGATATCCCAGGTGTTGATAGGCTTGATTGTATTAACACCATTTAATTTGCTCTTCAAAACCTTTCTGGCCCTTTGGATATATTGTTTGCTGACCAAACTTTTCACATGCTCATGCTTGATATTGTTCAACTGTAGTATGCCCAGATATGTATAGGCTTCAGGCTGATTGCATTTTATGGTTTGTTAATTTGGCATCTCTATGCCCTTTGTTATGAGTAATTTTCCATTTCTTTAATGCCACTGTGGCACATTTGTATAGGCCGAACTCCATATTGATGTCAGTGCCGAAGATTCTGACTAGTGCCGAAGATTCTGGTCAGTGACTAGATTTCAATTTCTGAATTTCTGTAAAGCTTTGGTTCATCCATGTATAGCAAGTGGGAAATTTTTGGTGAATTTCTTGCTGTTTCGTAGCCCAGGTTTGTTGTTGTTGTTGTTGTTGTTGCTGCTGCTGCTATTTGAAACACAACAAGAAGAGTCCACAGCAGACAAGATCATTCTGCTGGCTGTTGTATTGGATCACACGTTGGACACTTCCCAAGTGTCTAGGATTGTGTGATGTATCGGCGAATAATGCGTGCAGATCCCAGTAAAGTGGCCTTCTGCAGCTGGCAGATGGTAATCTTGTCAGCACCGATTGTGTTTAAGTGCAGGCCAAGGTCTTTAGGCACTGCACCCAATGTGCCAATTACCACTGGGACCACCTTTACTGGCTTGTGCCAGAGTCTTTGCAGTTTAATCTTTAAATCCTCATATCGTGTCAGCTTTTCCAGTTGTTTCTCTTCAATCCTGCTGTCACCTGAGATTGCAAAATCGACAATCCATACTGTTTTTTAACACGATTGTGAGGTCAGGAGTATTGTGCTCCCAAACTCTGTCTTATGTATTATTATTATTATTATTATTATTAAATAATAATAATATTTCTTACCCCTTGTGGCTTGAGGCAGGTCAAAATATATGTACAATGAACTTCATGAAAGAACAGTATTTATAGGTTATAGGCCTTCCCAAAAGGATTGTTCATGCTTTCACTGGACAATTGTGAAAATAACATTAATCATAGATGGAATGGAATAACTTTATTGTCATTGTGCTATTACACAATAAAATGAAATGCCTTTCCCAGCACACACCATAAAACAACACACTCATCCCTCCACACCCCAACCAATGTTACATTTTAAGAATCCTGCAAAATTTGAGAAGGATAGGTACATGTCTTTGCTTGCCCACAAACTAACTTAAGTGGAGCTTGTCCCACAGTGGCCAAGCAACTTACAAAAACTGAGAATATTCAGAAGAGCTATGAAACTGTATACTATAATATAACCTTCCCAGTCTCCCATATTCCATTTCTGGACAAGGTATTAGAGCAGGCATGCACAAACTTCAGCTGTTGGGGTGTTTGGATTTCAACTCCCACAATTCCTAACAGCTGGTAGGCTGTTTTGAAGTCCAAAACACCTGGAGTGACCAAGCTTGCCCAAGCCTGTACTAGAGTACGTGGTGTCCTCTCAACTCCAGAGATTCCTAGATGGAACGGATTATCAATATCCATTTCATTGTGATTTGAAAACTGGTTAAAGGGCAGAGTGTGCTTGGGTCACCCTGCTGAATTTCCTATGCTGGGAAAGGAAATAGGGACTATAACTTTCTTGGTCAAACTGGAGATTTTGGCAATCAAGAGAATTCTTTCTGGAAGGGCACGCTCTCAAAATCTGTTGATGGGTGATTCCCATGTACCTCTTTGGACACTAGTCTGTTGAATGGTTCAGAGTTTTGATTTATCTACACAGAACTGTTAGGAGAGACTATTCAAAGTTCTCAATTCATTTTGTGTTGAACAGGTGTTGCTGCAGCAGCAGCTTCTATTTCTGTGTACATTTAAGTCATTTCTTGCATATGGTGAGACTTAGGACCCTTCCACAAAACCATATAACCCAAAATATCAAGGCAAATAATCCACAATATCTGCTCTGAACTGGGTTATCCGAGTCCACACTGCCATATAATCCAGTTCAATGTGGATTTTATACAGCTGCATGGATGGGACCATAGCTGAACCCATTGCAGGGTTTTCTTGGCAAGATTTGTTCAGAGGGGACTTTTTCTTGCTTGCTCCTGAGGCTGAGGTGTCCATGGCTGAGCAGGTATCCATCCCAGTGTAGTAGTCGAACAGTCAGATTACTATACTATACTGGCTCTCTTTGAATAGGATTACACTGTCCTTGAAGATGTTCCTAGAAGTTTGATTTGATCACAGTGAGAGCCGTTGGTTACTTCCTATTAGGATTAATGTGATGCACTCTGTGTGAGTCTGCCAATGGAAAATGCTCAAAACTTCAGTTATATATCCAGATAGATGATTGAGTATATGATACATTTAGCCCCCTTGTTGCAACAGCTCTACTTTCTGCTGCTGCTTTTATAGGCACAATTGGAAATGCTGTTAATAACCTATTTTTATACAGTTTGGATCCAAGTTGTTTGAAGAACCATATCTCCCTGAATAATCCTGTTAGGGCTCTAATGTTTTGGGAGAGGCCCTTCTTGTTTCAAACTTCTTCTGGCTTGTTTGATGTCAACGAGGGAGTAGCCACAGCTCAGACCCCCCCCCCCCCCCATCCCCTGGTAGACTAGCATAGCTCCATACTTGCTCTCCTTCTGATGGCAAGGAAAAACATACCATAACAAGAAGGAGGAGGAGGAGGAGAAGCCTCCAACAAGGATGGTAAAACATTAAAACATCCGGACATCATCTGGGCAACGTCCTTGCAGATGGCCAATTCTCTCACACCAGAATCGACTTGCAGTTTCTTAAGTGGTTCCTGACACTCACAAAAACAAGGTTACAAAGAGCACAATTAAAAACTTACACAGTAAAATATATTATAACAGTAAAAACCAATAAAATGCAAGACATCATAAAACATAAACCAAACATCAAACATCCAGCAGCAGAGAGAAGTGGGCATGTGCAGATTTGAGACTAATAGGGCAGGTCAAAGGCTTGTGCAAATGCAAAGTATAGGGCCGGGGCTGGGAATAAAGTATTGGAATCCAACCAAAAAGATTAGGGCTAGGCAGACTTAATCAGTAGCTAAACCATTATCGAAACTACATTGAAACGTTCAAGCCTTCACCTATTTCATTAGGCTTTTAGAAATTGACAGTGATGAGCTTTTGATGGTATCCTGTTTAGACGGTGTGGTGTTTTGTTAATTTTTATGGTCTTTTAATGAGTTTTAAATGTTTTGATTGTCACAGATTGTTTAATTGTTTTTAAAATAACTTTTATGCTTGTTACTGAGGTTTTTGTATTGTTTAAATTATTTGTCAGTCTTCTTCAGTCCCATTACTGTGGTGGAATATGAATAAATAAATAGTAGTGTTAAAGTTTGGCATTCTGTTGCTTAGTCCTAACTAGAGTAGACTCATTCAGGCAATGTTTGAATGGTGTACTCACACATGGATAAATCCTATATCCAATCAGTCTACTCTGTTTAAGACTAAAACCAAGATTTAGGTCACCTAAATAGTAATACCCATCCAAGCTATGAGCCGTGACCTCTCAAACAGGTCCAGCACATTAAGGTTCAGACTAAAACCCGAAGAACTTTCAATGCTTCACTGACATTGGAGCCAACAGTATTAAACATCATTAATATTAAAAACAAATTTAGATTAAATCCATAAAAACATTAAAAAAAAACAAACCCCACAGCAGTCCCTGACATGATATTCAAAACCTTCTTTTAAAGCCTGCCTGAATAAAAAGGTTTTAGCCTGCCATCAAGATGACAGCAGGGAGGGGGCCATTCTGGCATCCCTAGACAGGGAGTTCCAGAGTTGAGGAGCAGTCACCGAGAAGACCCCCTCTTTTCTTTCACCAAACAAGTTTGAGATGGAGGCGGGACTTAGAAGGGTCTCTCCTGAAGATCTCATGGCCAGGACAGTTTTGTACAAGGAGACATGGGGTCAACCAAATAGTCTGGACCTGAAACTTGGAGTCCCCCTTTCTTACCCTTTTCTTAAATGAAAATCAAGTAAAACTTTTACTTAAACTTCAAGGGTTAAATTCTAATTAAAGGAAAGGCCTGAGATGACTGATATTAATCTTTACATTGTGACATCTTTTCAAATAACCATTTTAGAACATTTTAGTAGCTGTTAGTTCAAAGAGTTGTCACACCAGCATATGTTGATAGTAGGGCTGGGCGGTTTCGTTTCGTTAATTCGTAATTCGTAAATAATTCGTTAATTTTTCCAATTACAAAACGATAACGAACCATTCTGGAGCAATTTTTTAAAAAAACGAATTTTTAAACACGTTTTGTAAATGCTTCGTATTTTGTTATTGTATTCGTTTCATTATTGTTCTGAGGTCGTTTCGTTATTATTTCCGCATGTCTGGGGCAAGTTTTTTGTTTAATTAGTGAAAAAAAATTATAATATCACACCAACAGTCAACAACAGAGAGAGAGGGAAGCTTCAGAAGTTTTTGGAGGTTTTTTAGCGTATTTCGCGGTCGCGCCCGCCATTAACGAATCGATTCGTTATTGTTTCGGAAATCGATTCGTTAATGTTTTGTAATTTTTTTCACATTTACGAAATTTCGTAAATATCGAACTTTTTAAAAGGAAAATTTTGTAATTATTTTAAATATCGAAACAAAAAAAAAACCCCAAATACAAATCGATTTTAGAAACACATTTTTCCGTTGTTACCCAGGCCTAGTTGATAGTAATTCTGTTGGTAAGGATGTACAGATATGAAAAAAAGAAAAAGAAACTTGATTGCTAGAGTTGATTCAGCTGATCTGGCTGGCTAGGTGGGTGTCCCCTTCCTCCTTCACCGCTCCATGTGCATCCCTCCCAAGGCTGCATGCTCAGCGAAAGAGGACAATATCCCAGGTATAGAAGGAATGTACTGAGGTCTCCAGTCCTCGGTCCTGGCTCTGCGATAGCTGCGCTTCCTTGCTAAAACCTCCAAACAAATTCAAGAAACTTGATTTCAGAAATATCCCAGTTGCTTATTATGTGAATAAGGAAACAAAAACTCACATTGCAGTGTGCTTAAATTAATTTTAGCAAATGGTAAAAGTATATAGTAGTGAAAAGAAGATCTTTTGATAACAAGAAGTTTGTGGGAGCATGGAATAAGGATTTCTAATCACACATTAGTAATTCAGCATATAAGCCTTGTTCAGACATTCAGGCCATGTTCACAACTAAAATTGGGCATGAGAACATGAGAACTCATATTAGTTCTGCTCCCCTAAGGCCCTGGAAGTAAGGTAGAACTTTGCACAATAAGCATTAAGATCTTATAATGGTTGAACACAATTCCAGAGTTCCTTTGAATGGCTGCCCCACCTTACCAGGTGTATCCCTTGTCCTGCAGAAAGACAGTGGATGCTTAATGCATTGCACTGAATTAACGCACAGTTTTGGAAGAAGAAAAACAATGCATTTATTTGCAATCTGCACAGAAATGGGTGCTTGGCAGCCATTTGAAAGGAAGAACCAACATCTACCCATTTACAGTTTTTTTTCAGCTTTCTAACTAACAGCATGTTAATATTTCATGGGTTCCTTCCCACCTGCCTTGGCATTAGTTGATTGATTACAGTTTGCTCACTACCTGCAGAAGAAATTAACAAGGCACACAATAATTTTGCACTGACTACTAAAACAATTCCACAGCTAGACACTTAACTCTAAATGACCTTGGCCTAGTATCTACATTTTCTTAATATACTTGTCATCATGGGAGCTTTATAATTAATATAAAACATGGTTACCGAGCCCTTTTCAAACCAGATCCTCTAATGTTTGGGGCAGGATTTACTTTCTTACCTAGAGTCCTATGGTTCTTGTTGGCCTTTCTTAAGTGTCTGATTGACTACTGTATGAAGATGATGTAATACCTTCATTCTCATGCAGCAGCATTATTCTTATGTCTTTCTTATGTTGGATGAAGGCAGGTGGTCATGAAGTTGAGAAACTTTGCTATTCATCATATGTCCTTGTAAAGTACATTTAGGAGCTAAAAAGTAACATTTTGTTTGTTCTATTTTTACCAAAAACATAATATGAAATAATTCCCATATATTTTATATATCTACTGTTGTTTATTAAATAGTTTTTTTTAAAGACAACATAGCCTTTTAATTTCTTGTATTGCTTTCAAGAAATTTCAGTTCATGAATCTGCATTTGTGCCATGTTCATATTCTCATTAAGGCTGCTCAGTTGGGCTCAAAAACTAAATAAATGTGTGGAAAACATTGTATACCCTCCAACTCAGCCACCACCACATAGCATTTTTCTTGTTAGGGGCACTGAATATCCAAAGGCACACTTGCTCTGAATTTTTCTGTACTAGCCAAGTGGAAACTTGCAGACATGGAAGATAAGAAAATATGAGGATTATTTCTCATCTTGCCCACAAATTAGATTATAAAATACTATAGAGAGTTATTAAATTGTGTGTATTGCTTATGGGTTATTGTTGTTTTATTTATTGTTAAACTGGAATTATATTTTAATCTCGTAAGTCTCCTACAGAAGGCATTGTCTTCCAGCACAGTTTGAAGTCTTATTAGTAAATAAAACATAAACAATTCACTTGTCTTCCACATATAAAGGAATATTGTTCTACAGTATGCTGCCACAACACATGTACATTCCCTAAAATGATAAAAAGCATAGCCCTTGCATTAAATTTGTTAAACTAATATCCACAGTTATACAGAATTTACCAATAATTAATAAAGTCCTAAAATTAATTGTCATTTATTTGGTCCTGGGCTACAAAACCCAAAGTCCAATATAGATTTTTTTTCTGAATTTTTTAAAGAGTTACTGGAATATAATCATAATAGATTTCAATTTTGCTTTTTGGTTAATAAAACATCTAAAATAGGAAACTGCCTACCAAGCAGGATTATTGATCCATTTATTAGCTTTCAGGCCTGAGTCTCCACTCAAAAGGAATCAGACATAACTATGCAATTCAGTGCAAGAAATTTTATCCCTATGCCATTCAAAGTCCCCATGCCCTCCCCTGATTGAAAAGTGGTCATTTGGATCCCAGTTCTCATTGGCTAGGGAATCCCTGTGATGTCAGAGGTGGACAGAGTCTCTCTTGTAGCAGGAAAAAATGAAGAGCTGTCATTTTGTTCATTTGAAGCTGGAGATGTTTGGAAAGTCTTCCAAGGCTGGGCTGATTAAATGGTTTGAGACAATATACAAACAGTCCAAGATGAGATTATTGATAGTGTCTGGTATACAACCATTAGAAGGAAAAGCATGAGGCGGGAAAAGGCACTACGCCAGGGCCTGCAAATCAAGTGGAAAGAGAGGGCTTTTTAAAGGAAGCCCAGGGTAGGATAGCTCCAGGTCGATCACTCTTCCTTCCCTGGGAAGTGAGGAAGCCTCCTTAAAATGCCTTGGAAAGCTGTGTGCTGCAGGGAGAGAGTGCCATGCATGCCTGTCTCATCTAGAGTAGAAACAGCTTTAACTACTAAGCATTAAACCCAAAGCAGAAAGGTGTGGGGATGGGGAGGTGAAGGCACTGCTTCAGGGCCTACAAATCAAGAGAAAACAGAGGGCTTTTTTAAAGAAAGGTGAGGGTAGGATGGTTCCAGGTTGATCGCTCTTCCTTCCCTGGGAAGTGGGAAAGTGAATAGCTCAAAAATATTATACTGAGTGCAACAAACACTTATAAATATACATCTATTTCAAAAAATGAATTAAAATAAATAAATAGAATGACTTGGAAAGCTGCGTACTTCAGATAAAGAGTGCTGTGCACACTTGCAGCACTATCTAGCCTCTGTTTAAACCTGCCACAGGAAGAAGACTGAAGTGTGAGGAGGAAAAAGGTGCCACTCCAGGGCCCACAAATCAAGAGAAAAGAGAGGGATTTTTAAAGGAAGTCCAGGGTAGGATAGCTCCAGATTGATCAGTCTTCATTCCCTGGGAATTTGGGAAGCCTCCTTAAAATGCCTTGGAAAACTGCCTGCTGTAGGGAGAGAGCACACACGCCTGCAGCTCCTATTCCCTCTAGAGTAGAAACAGCTTTAATGAAGCATTAAACTCAGTCTCCTCTACAGACAGAAGGGAAAGGATTGCAGAAAGAGTGGTATCTTCACTCTGATGCTTTTAATCCAGGTCTTAATGAAGAATATGAGGACAAACAATGCCTAAAATGATGAGAAGGGGAGCCTGAGAAGTCTCCCCCCCCCCCAAATAATGGGCGAAATAGATAATGAATATTTTGACTTTCCAAATGGAAAACTCCTCCCCAATTTGAGAGGCACTGAAATCCGGGACACCGAAATGGATTTACCTGGATTGCACAGACTGTGTTTCAACAGGTAGAATAGGTTTCCCCTTGGCATTAAGTTTAGTCGTGTCCGACTCTAGGGGATTGTGCTCATCTCAATTTCTAAGCCGAAGAGCCGGTGTTGTTCACAAACATCTCCAAGGTCATATGACTGGCATGATGCATGAAGACTAAGTGCAGGTTAATCTTCTAAATATATTCATTGAAAGAAAATTATGTTCTAGTAAACAAGTGAAACTGACAGAATAAATGTGCATACCCTTTCTAAATTAATTAATTCTCTCACACATATACACACATGTGTACATATATGTACCAGTATGTCAACATATAGTCTGTAGTCAAACTCCTTAATTGTGATGCATTTGCTGAGTTTCCCTCTTCCATCCTCAGCCCTGCTCAGATGCCATATGGTCTACCATGGAACATTTAACTTGTCAGATATAATGGATTGTCCTGGAAGCAGATTTTTGCTTTGAGCACTCGACTCCTTTCTTGCATTTCACTCTCAGCTCCAGGCTGCAGGATGAAGGATTGTGGTGGAAATGCAAAGAAGAGACACGCAGTTGATTCCCCTTAAGACAGTGACCTATATGCCACAAAATTTTACCCGCGAACAGAGGCATTATCCTTGTCACTGACCCTAGCAGGCTGCATGTCAGAACCATTTAAATTTGTCTGGACTTAACAGATTGTGCAAATGTTTCAGAAATCAAGTGCTTAGGAATAATAAAAGCTTGTCATTTCAACTTATGCAGCAAGATTGCAGCTCACATTGGCCAAGCAATGAGTATTATTTATTGTGACCTACATGTAACCTAAGCCGCCTGCTTTGTAGGACTTGGGTGCAATCCACAGATTCCTGCTGTTTCAGAATCTCCATTTATTTCAATGGGGCTTGCATGAATTAACATGCAAGATTCCATGACCACATTTGGAGCCTATCCTCACTGCCCGAATAAGTTTGTGTCTCCCAAGTGAACAAAAGTTTTTTTTCTGTTTTTTTTTGCCCCCCCTCCCTTTATCCATCTTTTCTATTTCTTCCCCACCTCTACACTTAACCCCACCTTTCCCCCTATATATATATATATATATATATATATATATGTATGTATGTATATGTATATGTATATGTATATGTATATATATTCTTCTTTCTTTCTCTTCTTTTTACCTTTTTACCTATAAGCATATTTGTATGTAAAATCCTCAATAAAGATCATTTAAAAAAAGTTTAGATCAGAGTGTAGACACGTGAGACTGAGAGCATGTGCACACAATTGCAATTTAATATATACTTAATGCTAAGTATTAGATCACATTGCCATCTCAAAGGGTTTAAAATCTAAACCAAATTAAGAAAACAAGGGATAATGAAGAATAAAAATGAAATGTGAAAGAAAATTCCATATAATGAAAAATTAGGGGCTTCCAAACAAAATTAAGGTTATATAAACTTTTCATCATATTCTGTAAGCCAGTGGATGTTCAATAGCCATTAATTTAAAAAAATAATATATTCTGTATATAAAACATTAGCCCCAAATACCTTTGGCTGTAGTGCAGGAGTAAAAGAAAAAAAAAACATATTGGGGAAAATCTTTAGAACCTTTCCTTAGTCAAAGCTTGTCAATGAAAGGTTGCTTGAAGATGACAAGAGCCACTGGAATTGGTGTTAAGAATCAGCATTATATGGGATATATTTAGATTTGTTTGTGATAGTGATGGAGATCTTTTTATTTAATGAAATAGCAAATTCCCTTCAATATAAATCCCTGTGGTCACATAGAAAGAACCAGGTCTCAAGTCTTGTTAGGTCATGGATGCCCTCTGCTGGATAATGATAATTTGAAGCCTTCTGAATTTATTATAAAATATTTCATTGTTTCTCCAACTGACTAATTCCTAATGTTTTTGTTCTTCTTGTTTATATTGATAAGTGAGACCTGATGAAATAAGGACTTTTTTATTTGACCTGCTAACATGGAAAATTTGTTAGAGGGAGAGAGCAACCTGAATGGAGTCTTAGCTGAGGGTGGTGTCTACTTGAGACAAAACATCCCCAGTCTCCCCTTTGTCTAAAACACCTGACTCTGAAAGCAATCCGTTATTTTGGTATTATTCACCCCAGACAGTTGTATTTTGGAAGGTAGCCCTGGGTAACCCCTCACCCCTGAAAGTCCCAAAATCCAAAAAGAGAGTCAACATGCATGTCCACCTCAAGGGCAAGCTCCTTCCAAGCTCTCAGGCCCCGGAACCAAAAATGCAATTGTAGAACCCAACTCTTCATCCCCACTCCCCCTTTCCCCAGAGACGGCATGGGGAAGAGGGGGGAAATCCAAATCGTGCCCAATAGCCAATTAGATGAAACACAAACTGTGCCTAAGGGGATCAGAATGACCAAAAAATGGCCAGAGGAGGGCAGTCAGGGCTGTCCAGAGTCCAGCCTTGGCATGCACACATATCAAGCACTTATCTCGGTCCAGAGAGTCCACGAGAAACTCTCAATCACTGGCAGCACCCACTGTTATGTGGTCTTGGGTGTAAATTATCTGAATTCTTGCTATCCCAAAATATTTTATTCAGTTCCCTTAATCCAGCATTCTATTTAAGAATGTATCTTCTTAAAAGTTAATGACCAAGACAGAATAGGGATTGTGTTGACATGTAGCCAATTCAGTCTCTCTTCCTGAACTAGCTGAGATTGTTGGAGTCTCCTCAGCTTGTATTTCTAGGTGATTTCAACAGCCATACTGAGACAGCTTTATTAGGATCTCATGGCCTCTGTGACAACTGTGGAGTTGTCCCAGGTAGTAGCTGGTCCCACTCTAGACTTTGATTTGGAAAGCCTTCACCAGGAATTAGATGAGGAGAGTTTTTCCCTGTTGATTTTGTGACTCTGTGGTATCTTTCTGTGGTATTTTTCAGCTATCAGACTTGGAGGGATTGTTTTTAGTGGCACTATTCCTTCTTGAAGGGATGAGTCCAGAATGTGATATTGTTGTTACTTGTCGTTAACTGCAGATAGTGCCTTTTTGCATTTCTCCCTGACAATGTTCCTAGCTTCATCATTCTCCTGAATCCTTGTCAATTAGGCTTAATAGTGCCAAGTTTTTTTACATTATCTTTTAATTCTACAGGGATGTTCTTTTGGTTATATTTCAGCACAATTTTGTGTTCTTTTTAAACTTTACTCTAATACTCTAATTGTTTATATGACTAGCTCAGCGTCTGTGTCACAATGTGCTCCTGGTCTTGTTTTTGAAAGGAAAAATTAAGTAACTAACAGTCACCTCTTTGGTTGCTTAAAATTAACTCAATTGCTCTCCGTCATCATTTCTTTATCTTAAGTCTTTTTTTCTTACAAACTTTGTTTCTGTTGGTTCCTGTCTTTGCAGTCTAATCATTTATGATGATTGGTTATAATCCAATATATAATCTTCAAATTCTTTTCTTCCGCCTCTGTAGTTGGAGGAAAAACTTGAAGTATGGTGTTATTGATATGTTTTCCAATCTTACTGATATGATTTGGTCAGACTTGCATCATAACCTTGGGTAGCTTTTGCTGCATCTTTCCTCATTATAAATGCCTCCTCAATTTTTTTCTTTCATTTCTTGAGTAAAATATGGTGAAACTCTGATGTGGAGAGCATTTCCACCATGTATGGAGACCACCTGGGCCCTTCAGTGTGAAACAGTGTGAAACTATCTTTTTGCATTTTTTTGCAGAACTAGGTGTGAGAGGAGGGTGGATTTGTTCTTTTTAGTTGTATGTTTCAAAGTGTTTTAATTATTTTTAATATTGAGTTCCAGTTTGGGAGAAAGTTGGGGTATAAATAGCAATGATGATTATGATGATGGTAGTAGTTTTTCTAACCAGAAGCTAAAAGATAATTTTTTTATAAATTATCCAGCAATGCGTTTCGATTACATTTCTGTACTGATTTCAGTGAAAGTAATCTCCATTGAACTCCATTGGACTTTAATGCTGAATAGACAAAGAAAATTGTGAAATAATATTTCCCCATAAAATTTAATTATTGTATTTGATAAGAAATATATACCACTGTACAACCCTCTCTATTTAGATAACATAAGAAGATAATGTTTTATGCAGTTGATATAGTTTTATTTTAGTGAGAAGTGGTATATCGTGTGAAAATACAAAACATAGTGGACTTTAATAACGATAAACCAGCAAGTTAGCCCATTCAAAAGTTGCCATTTGATTATTTGGTGTATATTGTATCTAGTAAAGCTCCATGAATGAATGAATAAATAAATGGAAACCAAAATGGATAGCATACTTTTGAATGAACCACATCGGGTGAAAACAAAAGCAAAACAAATTTTCATTTCCTTCTGAGATATGACAATAAAGATGTCAGTAGATTCAGTCTTTGAGCTTAGAATTGCACCACAAAACTTTGAGAAATGTGTGTTCTAAAGGATAACTATGTTCCAATCAGTATTTTCATCCAGAAAGTCAGTTATGTTGATCTGCTTAGATATATTCACTCAGAACTTGCAATACCTAGAATATTTCTCAGATAGTGTAGGAGATGAATTGATAAAATTTCCTGGATATAAGTGTGTAGACAACACTGTTGCAATATATGCAATATATGCAATATGCATAAAGTACAAAAGCAATGAATCAAGAATGATTTTTCTGATATAATTCAAACTAGGTTTATCCATTTCTATCTTATCCTCAAGGTAAAGAAACAAATTGATTCTTTGAGCTTTACCTTATTCCTTGTTGATTTTTTTCCTAAACATTCAATGAGAGGAAGGCAGAGACTGGTGATGGTGACCCTAGATGTATAACTCATGGGGTCATCTAATGGTATTTGATACCATTAATTTATACCTTATTTTAGCTTAGCACCCTAAACTCTCATCACAGGATCATTTACTGAACCCCAGACACCCAGACTGCAACAAGTAACATGTGGACAGGGATTTAATTTTCTACCTTCCTTTATAACTGACTTCAAGTTCTCAACAGGAATTCTATCAAGAATAGTTATCTTCTTTTAGATTTCATCCATTTTGTGTACAACTGAACCCATCTGCCTGCCTGTGTGGAGCAAATTGAGATTCAAAGAAATGGTGCTAGTTGAGGCTGAGATGGCTTTACCCAGTCCGTTCATCACTGCATCATGGCAATGTTTCCAGGTTGTCTAATATGGGGAACAATTACAACACATATGAGGGAGTCACAGTGATGATGATTATTATCACGATTGTCAGATATTACAGTTCAATTAAGATAAAATTTCTCAGTCCAAATAGCAGCAAAACTTTTTCTATGGACCTCTAACCACCTGTACATTTCAGATGGATCCAAATACACCCAGATTTAGGCATGCACAACAAATTTGGTGGACGTCCTTGCTATTGTTGCTTTCTCCTCCCACAGCTTTTCCCGTTTCCTGGAAATGAGATTTCCCCCAAGTGAAGTGGAGGCAATTTCTGTGAATGGTGGAGGAGGCAGGCAAGTCAATTTCTGCCAGCCCTGTTGTTTGTGTCTTAACTTGTATCCAACCCATTGCTTTTAACTAAGAAGTTCCAAAGGTCTGAAATTGTCAGATTTTTCTTTTCTCTGTTCAATGCTGCTTAATATTACAAAGATAAAAGCAAACTTATTCTACTGAGTAATTTGTTTGGCCTCTGCTTAGCCATACTAAGTTGAAATGAAACTTATGTTTTATAATCATTCTGCCATTGTGTTAGTCACAAATGAGACCTGGCTCATCAGTTCTAGGTGTTCCTTGCTTTTAGTGAGATATAAAGGAATTTACTGATAACCTAGTTTTAACATTTGGTGTTTAATTTTTCAGATTTTAAGATACTCTTTAGCACTTAGCTTTTTTTCCTGCAGAATTAAAAATCCTCAGATTGATATGGATTCATTAAAACGACATATATATGCACATGCATATCCACCCAGAGTTATATAAGGAGCATTTCAGATTTAAATGAGACTTTTGCTTTGATTTACAAGAGCCTTAGCTCTTCTGTAACTTCCTTAAGACTAGGGCTGAAGTAAACAGTTCTTAAGGAGTGAAAGTAAGTAATCTCAAATTGTTTGGAAAAGAATAAACAGTTATTGAGAAAATGTAGAAATATAGTACAGAAGAAATAACATTTCTTTAGCCCATGGATATAATTGTTTTAAAGATCTTTTGATAGCTGCAGTTTTGTTTTCATCTTTGAACTTTGAGTGAATCATAGGCTCATGTTACTGTGTATTGTCTTCAGCTCTGCATTTACAGCAGCACAATTTCCTGTCCTGGCAGATTAGGAACATGTCTTCAAAAAATTGGTATTGTTCATATGTAGTTTAAGGCCGTAATCCTCTAGTACTCTGTGTCAGAGACAATGCATATTAGTTTACAATTGTTGAGAATCGTGGTCCATTAATACCATATAGTTAGAAGCAAACACAACATCTCTTCTGTACAAATGTCCAGTGATTCAGTTATGAGTTGCATGCATTGTTTTTCAGCTCTTCTTCATCATTGGTATAGATACATGGAAACAATGTCCACGCAATTAATTCTTAGATCCTGTGTTAGTTCATATCCTGCTTCTTGGCAGGGGTTGGACTGGATGGCCCATGAGGTCTCTTCCAACTCTATGGTTCTATTATTCTGTCCCTGAGTGTTTGCTTAGAATTTGTTATTACGTGCCTTCAAGTCGTTTCTGATTTACAGCAAAACTAAAATGAAGCATTTGTTCACAGTGTTTTCTTTGCAAGATTTGCCATTGCCATCCTCTGAGGCTGAGAGTATGTGACTAGCCCAAGCCCATCCTTTGAGTTTCTACAAGCAAATGTGGATTCAAACCCTGATCTCCAGAGTTGTAGCTCAACACTCAAACCGTTGCATCTTGCTAGCCCTTGAGTTCTATAATGCACAAGATCCTTGAGTCTTCAAAAATAATATTTCAACCAGCTGGAAATAATGCATTTTGACATACCTTTAGAAAGTATCATAACTTGGTCAGTCACTCTTACTAGGTGATGCCTTCATTTTTTTACAGTCAGAGGTACATTGATTCAGTTTGCTTGATCCCTTATATCTGACCCAGCCTGCTCTTTATCATATCTTCCATATCTTTTGATCCTGTCCATTACTATGTGAAACAACTCTCTGTCTTCCAGACATTTACCAACAACAACATGCTAAAATAGCAATTTGGGTACATTTCATGTTGGAAGAAACTGTCATTGGGTAATAGTTGAGAAATATACACATAACTTGTCCACTATTTTCAATGAAGTGGTCAATTTATGTTAGAAGCTGCTAGAAGCTCATGTATACTACCAAAAATTATCCCAGCAACTTCACTGCAGTTGTTGTTCAAGCAACAGCTATATAATCAGTGTGGTTGATTTTGTGTATAAGCAGAAACATGGAACCAGGACTAAAACTTCTGCCACACATACCTGCCATGCCATCACCCCGTTCACATTATTTGAAGTAACAAGAACAAGAATGAATGCCGTACCTGGATGCTTTGTAGCTGTCAGACACACTGAATCAGGCTGACATTTAAAAAACTGTCCATCTGGAAGCACCTTTACATTAAATGTGGCTCCATGGTTTTCATTTTCTTTCTCTTTTAATGGCTCTATTAACCAGAACAATTTTCTGATGTAATAGCACATTGCATTTGCAGTGTAATGTTTCTTAAGGAACAATCAATCTTCACTGCTTGTCAGTGTATATGCTAGTCTTTCACATTTTGAAAACAACAACCTTCAGTGTTTTGCTGCATCTCTGTGTGTCTTTTAGTCGCTCTAAGTTATTTTACTGCCCCAGTGATTTGGAATGTTAATGCAATGGCCCTTTTTGAATGTCACAAAATCTAATTTCTAAACCACCTTTTGGAGATCATGTATACAGTTTCCTTTTGTACAGTTTAATTTCCCCATTTTGTCTTTAGAACTGGCTTTAGCACTTGCGTTTTCAGAATTTACTAAACTATAGTTACAACCAGCCACATCATAGTTTGAAAACCTGCTTCAGATAATGTTTCCAGAGCATGGTTTGGAGGGAAATCCTGTTTATTACTAAATAAAGAATGCCTTGTTTAAGTGTAAGGACATACTATAGGTATAGAAAACAATCAAATAATGGATGACTTGAGTGTATGAGTGTTTTTGGATGATGCCAGAAGGGAGTACAGTAGCGTCTCTCTTATCCAACATAAACGGGCTGACAGAATGTTGGGTAAGCAAAAATGTTGGATTAAGGAAAAGCCTATTAAACATCAAATTACTTTATGATTTTAGAAATTAAGCACCAAAACATCATGTTTTACAACAAATTGACAGAAAAAGCGGTTCAATACTCAGTAACATTATGTAGTAATTACTGTATTTACAAATTTAGCACCAAAACATCCCTATGTATTGAAACAGCTGTGGATCCAGGCCAGAGGCAGACTGTGTTGGATAATACAGATCACTGGATGAGTGAAGGTTGGATAAGTGAGACTCTATTGTAATTTAAGCTGAGAGCAAATCTAGAATTAAACAATTCTTTCATATATCTCTTATGTTGCATTTCTTTCATAATCACTTGGCAGAAAAAAAAAAGGATGATTGTTGGATTAAAATGCTGTTATAATTTGTGGTTGAGGGCCTTACAAGTTTGTGAGATGAGATGTTCAATATTTCCTTTGGAGATAGCCACCCATGTGCAAATAGCTGTGCAGTGCATCAGCTGAAATGTTGCTCAGTGTGTCAGCACAGCTCTGCTTATCACTTAATACCAAAATAGCAACCAGAAGGCCACTGGAATACCTTATTGTTCTGGTCATTCACATAGGTACGTTGATGGAATTTCACATTGGTGCTGAACAAGGTCTCCACCAATATCAGTAAAATATCATGCAGAAGGTCAAGGTTAGGTTTTGTGCGGGCTGTGCTCAATATTTTCTGTATATTTTCCAAAATGTAAATCCCTAAAACCTGTAAGATGACAATTATAAAAAGGAAACAAGCATGACTAGAGTGTTCATAGGAATTTTTCAAAATCATATGGCAGGTTTCCTATCTGGTTCTGGCCATTCAGCCACTTGATTGAAAGCAAAAGCGATACTAAGAAATAGATCATAGAAAATTCTGATGGAGAAATGATAAATAAGCAATGCAGTTAGAAAATAATGGGCAGAGCATAGAAGAAAAATAATGATGATGATGCATTGCATTTCAAGAATAGTCTTTAATCATGCTGACTCAAACATGATACAATCATTTTATGTCAGGTAGACAGAATAACAAAAGATCAGTTACACTCTCAGATAATTGGATTCATACTGGACTTCAACACAAGATGAGTAAACTCGTTTCCCATTGGCTGGAAAGAAGACTAGTAAAACCTATTTCTTATTGGCTGGTAGTAGAAGGCTAGTTTACAATCTCTCCTGATCATTGGAGGAATGACCAAAGAAGGACTAAATATAGTATAAAAGCTGTCTCCAGAGATACAGTACAAAGGTAAGTCTGTGTATGACAGCATCCCAGTAAAATCAGTTTTTATTACTGATGCTATTCCTTGTTAGTAAAATACTAGTAACAAAGAGGGACAAATAACCTTCTCACAATATTAAACAGAGCTATATATCTCAGACCCTATCTACACTGCCATATAAAATACGGATTATCTGATTGGAATTGGATTATATGGCAATGTAGACTCATATAATCCAGTTCAAAGCAGATAATGTGGATTATTTTCTTTGATAATCTGAATTATATGACAGAGTAGAAGGGGGCCTCAGATGACTTTTCCCATGGATGCTTGTTAGAGGTATGAGAGATTATATATAGAATTCCTCAATAGATTATTCTGTTGTGGTTAATGTGTACAACATTTTAATTTCTTATGAATGTACTCTGTATACTTAAAAGATTAAACCCCAAACCTTGGGTTGAATTATCCATAGGTTAATTCTGCACTGTTTTCATTTAAAAATAATCCATCCCCTTCTCTGAGTAAAGAAGCAAAAGCCAAGAGCTTAGTCCATTCTGGGAGAACCTATTCTATCTGCCATGATTCTGCTTCTGGACTATTTCAATGCTTGGGCAGGGAAATGGCGGCAGCAGTCAGAGGTAGCTGGTCCTTTACTTGGCATTGATACTTTCCCTTCTCCACGATATGACCCTTGACTTATCCATGGGTCTTATAACAGTCTATTATTTTGGCCCCCACACATGTCCTCAACTTATACATGAGATCAATGTATTAATGAATATACATACAGATTTTGTGTTATTTCCTTCTGGATAATGATTTCTATGATAAATATGATGTAAGATGTTTGTATATAATTCCTTGCATGCAATGTAAAGTTTATGATAAATTGTATGTCTAGACACTGTGTTCACTTCCAAGGGGAGTGTGTGTGTGTGTACTGTTTTGTTTATATTAATAAAACAACCTAAAAGATTTCAAAGGTGCCTGCTCACTCCAATGTTTGGAGAAATTTGAAGTATTTCAGATTTTAGATTTTTAGATAAAAGATGCTCTATGTGTTTGATAATGAAGAAGAAGAAGAAGAAGTTGTGATAGAAATGTGTCTGTACTCCAAAACTGTTACTACATTGAGATGTATTAGAGCTGTACTCTAGTAAAAGTCACATACAACAGTACTGTTTTCATATATCTATACTTATATATCTATAACAGTAATCACTTCGGTTGTTGTAAGTTTTTTGGGCTGTATCGCCATGTTCCAGAAGCATTCTCTTCTAACATTTCACCTGCATCTATGGCAGGCATCCTCAGAGTTTGTGAGGTCCTCACAATTTCTGAGGATGCCTACCATAGATGCAGGCAAAATGTTAGAAGAGAATGCTTCTGGAACATGGCCATACAGCCCAAAAAACCTACAACAACCCAGTGATTCTGGCCATGAAAGTCTTCGACAAGACATTGTGAAAACACTTTTTCAGAAACTGGGTGGGACCAACTTCACTATTTTCCAAGTCTTTGGCAAATATCTTTGGGTTTGCCAAACCCTTTCAGCTTGGTTTTTTTGTATGTGTGTTTTCAGTTTTGTTTTGGATCATGCTTGAAGGGAAGTGCCTAAATGGATAAAACAGTCTCAAACCACTGCCTCTTTGAATGTACTCGAAGAAAAAGAGATGAAAGCCATGAACACCCTAATAATCAACTCGAGATTTCAGAAGAGGAGAGTTATGTTGAAAAGAAACTGTAATTTTGGGGGCATCTATATTGGTGAATTAATGCAGTTTGTTACCACTAACTGTGTTGGCTCATTGCTGTGGAAATATGGTCATTTGCCTTCTTGGCCAAAGACTGCTGATGCTTCACTTAGAAAAACTCCCATGATTTCATAGCATTGAGCCATGACAATTAAACAAGTGTTAAACTGCATTAATTTGATAATGTAGATGCACCCTTTATTTCCTGTCATTTTTATATGGGTTAAAAATTAGGCTGACATAGAAATTCTAAAATGGAGAAGTTCACAATCCAGTCACATAAAATGTTTGTTGACCATCAGGGTCTGTTTTGAAGCCAAACTGATGCAGCAAACTCTACATTTGAGATCATTTATAATTGTATCTGGATTTTGCAGCTTGCGCTCAACTCTCAGAGAATTTAAGATGTAAGATCAACATGAGCATGCTGTAGTCAAATCCCTCACAACAATAGTAGTTCTTCTATTTCCCTCAACAGTCAGAGAAGAGATGCCCTGTACACATTATTTTCCATGGCAGAGTAAAGACAAGGTGCCCTATCTTTCAGAGCAAAGGGAAAACATTATGTGTGAGAGTTAGATGACTTGCATTTATCCTTTGCTAGTTGCTTAAATTTTCTACTTAATTTGATTAATTTTCCAAAGCGCACCATGGAGAAACAACTGGCTTCTTCATTGACTGATTGGAAATCCTATACTGCTTTCTTTTTCCTTTCTATTTCTTCATACTGTAAATCTCAAATGCTTGAAAATGTGCAGTAAGCAATCTATTGAGTTCAATTTAGAGAAGCTTCTTTTTTCTTCCCCCATTTTTTTGGTGTTCCTATTGCATGTATGTATGTTGATTATGCCTTGGAAAAGAACTTTTTTGTGCATATATTTTGGCTGGCATGTATTCTGTCCTCTCATTTAAGTTGGAAAGGTATTGGTATTATTAATAATATATTTCCTTTGAATCATGCTGAAGGACACCGCTTGTGTTTAAATTAGCCAGAGCTGTGTCCAGTTCTCTTGTGAAACTCCGATTTGATTATCCGTTCACGGTAATAAAAAGATGGAAGTTTTACGTTATCTTTTGGTATGAAATTGGTCATCCTACTGGGGAAAACAATTGAATATAGAACAAGATATATCATCAGCCGTTATTTCATTATCTCACTCCCATGCTTGCAGAAAATAAAAATAATAATGAGCTGTTGTTTTTGTTTTGTTTTGTTTTTTAAAAATGGACAGCAGTATTCCTCACAGTGAAAGACCTGAGCGATTAATGCTACCCTTATGCCTCTTTTGAGTAGTTGTAGCCATGGGGCTTGGCACTGCCACCATTGTCTTTGTGCCAAAAAAATATCCGCAGCGGCTGCCGCATTCTAGTACTGGAGGGTTGTCTCGAAAATTCCGCAGTGAATGCGTTGAGTTTCTACATTGCTGTAGAAAAAAAATACATTTTTTTTTTAAAAAAACAGAGCTCCCTCCCACAGCCTCTTTAAAAATAAACAATCATTCATATCAACCCAGTTAAGAAATACACATTCCAGACTGCTGGGTTTGAGCAGCACCTGAGAATGATGTATATTGTAACATAAGTGTAGAAATTCTGGGTGAGCCTTTAAAAAAATCATGCACACAAATAGTTACTTAAAGAGCCTACTCTAGCATATTATCAACACTCTTTCAAATTTTATTATCTGAAACAAATGTGCCAGTGAATTTTAAGCAGAAAATCAACATAAAGAGTGTAGCTAATTTTAAATGGATGGGGTTTTTTTTTTATAAAGGATTTTTTTGCTTCACAAATGAAATGCCCTTATTAAAAAGTCTGTTAGTCATAACAACAATTGGTAGGGAATATAGAGAAACACACACATGTTTACACACACACACACACACAAATCTTTAAAGGTTTTTTTTAAATGTTATTTTGTTTATAAATTGAATGAAAGACAGATTTTGGTTGGATCTGGGAATAAAAATAAAGATGCAATAAACGTTAAAGGCTTACACAGTCAGGATGATATGTGTTCACTCATGATCTCCAGAGCTATCTTTTGGGTGTTAAAAGTGGATACTATAGATGAAATCTTTACAAGAAGCATAATCCTAAAAAAAAGTCAATCTCCTGCTGGTTGCTGTGTCTCTTTGGTACCTCACAAGCTTCGACAGAGTCCTGGACGAATGCCCATTGATGTCATGGAAACACTCAAATTACTGAGAATGATTCATGTCTGTGCTGTTCTCTTATCCTCCCCCACACAAATAGAAGTAGATTTTTAACCCTGACAACTTGTAATTTGCAGAGCATTTTATTTTTGTATCTGGATAAATATTTTTTAACAACTGAAATTAAAATGTGGCAGTTACGTATCTGATCTGATAGTAAGGAGGAATAAGAGGGAAGACAGGTATTCATGTTCAGCAAATAAGAACCATTTGCTGGTCTCTTTGTGTGATAGATTGGGTATGTTGGCTTTATTTTTCCCATTCTCTTGCTAAAATTTATTATTTCCATTAAGGCAATAGAATGTAAGAAAGTTGGCTTTATTGGTGTGATCAGAAGAAAAACCATAGTACTTGCATTTTCCTTGTTTTGTGTTTCATTGATGGCTAACATTTCAAAGTAATTTCTCTATTAACTTTATTTTCTGCAATAATTTCCAGTATATGGGTTGACCTCGGTATTTTTTACTTCATTATCATTATTGTTTCATCGTAGTTACCACCTTTTATAATCTCTTTTGTGAGTTAGCAGAAATACATAGGTATGTTGAGTGAATATCAGTTCTTTGGGCATGTAAACAAATTAATTCTGGAGTATTTTATAGAGGTGTGCAAAATTGCACTAATTTGTTTTGGAGCCTCCCTTGCCCAATTTCATTTCTGGAAGATGCAGAGGGGGTGCATTTTGTTTTGTAATTCAAAATCCAAAATTTTGTTATTGTTTAGGTAAGATTCTGTTCTTTAACACCGATGGTGAAGCTTGCAAGCCCATTTTCCGTCATTGTTATGGCTATCAGGATAAAAATTGCCACACTTGTAGACCACATTTACAATTGTAAACCTGTCTAGTTTCAAAACATTGGACATCCACTGATTTTTAGTAAAATTTTCAAAGTTTCTACAAATAAAATGTCTTTAAAAAAACCAAGAGGTATCCCCTTGAATTTCTCCATAGTGGCAGAACATGAGAAGGGCACAATTCTTGCAAAGTGTCAGAAAAATCCACTCATCCATTTTTATAAGATTTTTCCCGATTTAAGCACCTTGGGTGAGTCAAGCCTCAGAGGCTTGAAAAACAATGGGCTATTGGGATGAAATTTGCCACACTTGTAGGCCACATTTGCAACTGTAAGCCTGCCAAGTTTCAGAAAATCTAAGTCATTCACTGATTTTTAGGAAATTTTTAAAATCTTTACAAATAAAATTTCTTTTTAAAAAACCCAAAAGAGGTACCCCCTTGAATTTCCTCACAGCAATAGAACATGAGTAAGAACATGCAAAGTTTCAGATCTCCATAGCAGAATTTAGAAAATAAAAGTTGGATAATTTCAACAGAGGAAGATAGTTGTCAATAAAGGGACACAAAGAATAAGAATTTTGTAAAATAATTGAGTTGTTTTAAGAAACAGACAAACAGAACAACCAAACGGAGCTAAGGACACATTTGTTCTCTCTTCAAATGCCACACCATGCCACTCATCACAAAAAATGGAGGAACTGCACGAGGCTATATATAAACCAGCTTTGCAGAAAGCCATGTGATCGGCTTTCTTCTTCTGATTGGCTGACAAGGGAAAAAACAGTGTGCAGCTACCCTTGTCAGTCACATCAACCATCCCCACCCCCTCCATGCCCCCTCCCACCCCGGGGTAATGGAGTATATGTTGCACCATTCGGGGGGGACAGGGTCAGAATAAACTCTTTTCTGAATTTATCTGAAAGATTCAGAGGTTTGTATTCCGATTTGTAAATGCTTTGGGGTCCTTCCCACATACCATTTCAACACTTTGTACCTCTGAATCGCCAACATTTTCCAAAATCTTGACATCTGGAGTTTCGCACACCTCTACTATTTAGTTTTATTTTCTGCCATATGTTAAAGTTGATTGCAAGAACATGTTGAAAGAGCTTATTTTTCTGGTAATATCTTACCAATCATTGAGTCTCATCTTTGGAGAGCTTATTCTAGGAAAGTGGCAAACTTAATAAGAGCATAGTAACACAGTTGTATATATGTGTAACTTGCATTACTTATACCTGAAGATGGAGAATGAAGCTTAATGACATAGAAAATTAACATCTCTAAACACCGTTTTAGGAACTTGCAGAATAAATTTATAAGTGAACATGAAGGTGATTCATATTTATGGACACCCAGCTTTTTGGGGTTTTTTTTTACAATAAAGTTACGCAATATGGATGTTCTTTCTATGAACATGCAGCTCTCCTTGGCTAAATTTCTAGCAGCACATTGTAAGTAGTTAGCATAAGTAAAAATGATAATTTCAACTTAACTTCATCATTGTCACACTATCTTTAAAAGAAGTGAGTATTTTACTAAACTACATCAGTGTTTTAAATTGACAAAGTGGGGATTTTATTTTGTATCACATATGTTTGTTTGAGGCTGAGAGTGGACATGATGTCCACATATCAAATAATATTCATTAATGATACGTGTACAAATTGTGTTTGTTACTACTAACAAATAAGCAGGGATATCATATTGCACTACATACAGCCAGTTATTGAGATATATTATGTGCTTGACTGGAAAAACAGCCTGAACCTTGCATTACATTACATCTGTGCCAGCAAGTGTCATTGTAGTGCACCAGCAGGTGAATCCTGAATGTATCAAATATGGTAGATATTGAATCACTAACAGTATTGCATGTATATGGTTATTTTTCTACTAAATTATTAAATCCTATCTCATATGATTTTATATACTAATGAATTCCAAATGTGCCCTAGCCCACTTCGTTTTAATCTGTCTCTCTTTTTGGCATAGCCATAATCACTTGTGAGGTTTTCATGCCATCTCTCAGAAAGAAACGCCCTTTGTTTTGCCAGTAGAATAGGAATTCTAGATAGTTTTTCATCAAATTCCCTTGTGACTTATTGATGACAAGAAAACCTTTACATTTACAAACTAAAGCTCTACTTTTTAAAACTGAAGTAACAGCAGCTATAAGCCTATGAAAACAAACAGGTAAATGTGAAAGCATGGAAGGGAGAATGATTCCTCCATCCTCACTTGGTTCATGTAAAAAAGGAAAGCAATGCTTCTGAAGAACAGAACCTTTTTTTACATAGAGATAATTTCCATATCATACAAGTTTGTGACATGTATGGAGATCATCCACATGTAAAAGGCTCTCTTTTTCAGAACCATTGCTTTTTACACAACTAAGGCAATAATGAGAGGAGGGGCGCGTACTCTCTACATCTCTGGTTGATTTAACCAGCTCTTGCACTTTTGAGTTGGGCTGTAGTGAAACCCTATCAAGTTTAATCATGTGTCTGACTACATAATGTATACTTGATGTTTAAAGCAAAGCAGAGAAGCATGCAAAGAAATCAAATTAGGTATTTAGAACTGGCACAGAATCTCACAGCCATTTGCAGCTCTCATATAGCTGAAATGTTGGTAGGGAGTGACATATTTTGATTCAGAATTTTCTTTCTTAAGTATAACTGTTGAGATCTCTTGGGAATTAAACTGGGAAAGAAAAGTAAAGAATCAGTCTTGTGAAAGGTTGTTTTGCTAAATTCACCATCTGGAAAGCTTCTGATTGATTACCTTTGACCTTAACTCATGATTTCAGTGTAATCAATTAGAATTATTATGGTGTGGTCATGACACAATAACCCTCCTGCTGTATATATAAAAATAAATTCCCTTGGTTTTTTTTTTAGAACTAGGGAAAGAAATGAAAAGAAAGGGAATTGTGAAAAAAAATCATAGTGCTTTTTTCTGCTAAGAGTTTTTGGAAACATGAGCAATATTTGGAATGAGAACAGAAAATGTATGTTATTTGCTATCACCCTAAACAATCAGGATGTGTTGGGCAGCCAACGTCCAATTAAAATGAATGTCAGTTATGCAAGAATAATAAACCATTTAGCCTCTTGTCAAGTTTACCAAAGGGACAAACTGGGTAAGTTGGTAAGAAATCTGTAAGAGACTGTCCTTCCTTCTTTATTTTAAATTTAAAGCAACTGTGAGCACCCAGCATAGGATTTCTTCTTTAGTACTTGAAGTTTTATCTCTCCTTCCTGGTCTCCCGTGTGCTGTGTACTCCACTGGGGAAACAATGCAGATGAATGTGATCTCAAATATAGTGCTTTGGCAGGAATTCATCTCCATGAAGGAATCCCTTAGTTTGATTTTCTGCTATAGTGACAGAATTAAGATACTAAAGGAGAAGCCTGTGTTATGTGTAACAATTCCATTCTGTTTCAGGATACAGAACTTTTCCTTATCGTACGAAATTGCCCTTAAGATAAGAGTTATCTAGTATAACCAAAATAAATATCAGCCTCATGTTTACTTTGATTGATTAATTAATGTATTATTTGGAAAAAAACACATGTCAAATAGCAAACATTTCTTTCTCTTTTATTTTTAAACAGGCAAAACGGAAAGGGGATCCTATTCATCGTACGGGCGAGACTCAAACCTACAGGGTTGCCACCAGGTAAATACAAGCCTATAATATGTTCTTTTGTTATATATATTATATAACCCCATTGTTCTTCATTGAGATGTCCTAGATGGTTACAAAGAGGTCTGTAACAAAAATCAAATGGTATCTGAAAATGTGTATTTTTTTTCAAGTTACTTATAGATTCTTATTAGTCAGTAGGTTAGTTGATTGTGTAACAAAGGTACCCCTGAATATGTTTCTTAAATTTGAAGATAGGTGCTTCGTCCTTTTTGTAAGCTATTGATCAGCCTGTTTGAGAACAGTGTACTTAGTATTCCAGCACGACGGTTCTTGCATAATGGTTCATCATAAGGAATTGTACCAGTTGTGGCAGGGGAGCACCAACCGAGCATGTGTAAGACCCTGGATTTGGATGGCTATTGCAATAAATTATAGTTTTCATAGACTCTGTATGATGTTGTGTGAAAACAGGGTTGCATTGAGGGATAAAAATGTCTGTGAAAATATGATTTGTTGTCCCTTTTTGTTTCTGAATTGTTTTTGGCTGGAAGTCAAGGCCAGCAGGCTAACAGCAAAACCGTCTCGAGGGAAGCTTGTGTGTGCTAGAAAAATAAGAGTATTTTAATTAAATAATAAAATGCCAGTGTAATACAAAGGTAAAGCAAGCATGTGTTTGTGCCTCTGTACACTCTGTATTTGCATACTTTTAGTCTCTGGGGGGTGTTTTTAAAATTTCTATCAGCAGACAGGCATTTAAGCTTCTTTTAAACCAAGTGATAAAACGATGCTGCAATTCAGTTTTACTATTCATTTTTCTCTTCTGAACCCATTTTTCCTTTCCTTAAACAGTAGTTGTCAGTTCTAGAAGCTACAGGAAGAAATAAAAGATTCAAAGTTTACATATTTCTAACTCAAGTTAGCAAAAAGAACCATGTTATTGTCTTGTTGTACGGAATGATTTCCCTCCTTTTTATCTTCTTCATGACTATATATTTGTTATTAGTATGAGAGAAAATGTCAGAATTCGAGGAAAGGGGGTTGATCTACTTTGTTTAATGACCCCCCCCCCCAGCAAAAATATATAAACATTCCAAGTAATTAAATATAACCATGCCTTGTAAAGTACGCACACTTCATATGAATGTATCCTTACAGCTGGCATTTCACTGTTTCCTGCATGTTTGCTTTTTCAAGTTTTGGCTCTCCAGCCAATACAGATATGCCATTAATTCCACTCAAATCTGCAAAGAGATTTGTAGGAATGAGACAGAAGAGTAGCTGGGTCAGAAACTAAGGACTGCTTGTGTTATCAAGCACATTTCATCCCACTTTTGTGGAAGGAATTCTACAGGAAAGCACATTTACAGCCATTCCAGGGCAAGGAAAACATCTCTGGAATGTGACTGCAAATGTTTGAAGCAGATAACTTAGGCAATGAACAGCTTAGTGCTGTGTCTCTAGTGTAAAGCTTTCAGTTCCTGTGGAAGGTCTGCTCCTGTGTATCTGGTTTCTGAGGGTCAAGGCAGAGGTTGTTTGAATTGCAGGAGAAGGAGGCTGATGGCATGCTTCCTTTTCGCAGGTGGCTGCGGAGAAAGGCACCCTTTTCAGTGAGGTGCTTTCTGTTGTTTCTAAGGAGGAAAAATTTGGACTGATCTCTGTGCATATTGTAACTATAACTGGTACAGATTTCGTATTATAAGTAAATGTTTTTATTTTTGCTGCCTTCAATTAGAGCAAGAACCCCTAAAAGTGTGAAAACTGTCATGAAAATGCTTCAGTGTTCAGATAATTCATGCAAGGTTAGGAAGGGGAAAGACTTTCATTTAGTTTGATTCAAACAGTAGAAAGGAAAATTGCACCGTCTGCACCATTTCTCAATATACTCTTCTACAGTATTGGGCCTATTAAAATGTTGTGGATTGAAATAAAAGTGTTCATTTTATTTCCAAAAACAGCCCTCATTTATACCTATAACAGATATGTAAGATTTCTACCAAATATGTTATTTGAAGCTATCCTATGGTCATTATAGGTATCAAGTTGTCATAATGTGACCATCAATATTATCTTTGATTTTGGACATTTGTTTAGCTATTTGCATGTATATGTGTATGCAGATCTCTTGATTATATCAGGAGTAAATTGCCATCCATAATTATCAGGGACAGAAACCCTGTGAATAAGTTCTCCCTAGAAAAAAGATATTTGTCTTTTGAAGTATGCTTGTTCCTATAACAGCCTACATTGGCCTGATTGGATTTTATGTCCACCTTTTTTTTTTTGAATCTCCACTTGCTTTGTTCTAGTCCATTGTTCCCTTCTCACATTTGTATTCTCCATCTCTCTGCCATATCCTTTTACCATCCAACAGGGTTTTTGTTTTGTTTGTTTTTTGTCTTTCTGCACTTACTCTCCTTTTCCCGGTGTTTATCCTCCACTGTTCATCAATCCCAATTTACTTTTTCCTCATCACATGATGTTTTGTAATTTCTTATTGGTTGAGACATTATTTCTGCCCCCCACACCTCCCAAAAGATCTGGCTTAGTTTTTTCACTTAAGCAATTATGTGTTAAATCGGTGGAATATGATGTTGCCATATGTAATAGCCATACAGCAATGAAATAATATTTCAGCAATGAGCTAATAGTCACTTAGGTTACTTGTGTAAACTTCAGCCATGCACAGCCCTAATTCTTGAAACAGATGTGTGAGGAAAACATCTTTTCTTGAGACCAAATTAGTTCTGATTGCCTTCAAAACAAGGAAGTTGCTGGGTATTTTTTCTTTCTTTCTTGACAATGCTGATTACCTTTAGAGAGGAACTTCAGTTTCAGACATTCCTGGAAATGGGCCAGGAGTGTAAAAACAATAATCCAAGAATAATGATGACCTATTAGGAAATAAAGAAAACAAACGGTTAGCCAAGTAGCAAGGTCATGTGTGGTCAGTAGACACAGAGGTAGACAATTGATTACAGCAAACAAAATTAGAAAGAAATATGAAATTATTTTTATGACAGACTTGATTATGGTTGACTTGTAGCAACAGAGGACACATGCTGAGGTCAAAGGGCCACTTTTAGCACAAGTGGAGGGAGCCCCCCATGGCCCCACTGCCTGGCTCCTTTAAGAGTCCAAGCCTCCTCGCCGCCCGGCAGCAGCTACATCTGAGCAGGGAGCCACCCAGCACCAGCAACATCTGTGCAGGGAGCCCCCATGGCCCCCACTGCCTGGCCCCTTTAAGGGTCAAAGCCTCCTCACCACCTGGCAGCAGCAACATCTGTGCAGGGAGCCCCCATGGCCCCCACTGCCTTTCCTCCTTGCTGCCCGGCACCTATAACATCTGTTGATGTGTGAGGACTGCTTACCTGGATTAGCTAAAGTAAGGCTTTTCCATGAACTGCTTACTGATTGTTTTGGGCAGCCTTGGTGACTCTGGTCCTCATCACAAACTTTCGTTATAATTGCACTGTCTATAAGATCGGTAATTGAAAACTACACAAACTGGCAAACAATCATGTCTGACAATTATAATGATTTTAATATACAGTTATATATTATTGTTTTTGATATGTAATGTATTGTTCTTATTAGTATGTTCTTATTCAATTTTTGCCAATTTGCCAATTATTATGCTGTACACCGCTTTGAGTAGGTGTGAGAAATGTACACAGGATACATTGTGTGCAAGGTACTCATTATTTTTTGTGACTGAGAGTGATGTTCCAATCAGGTCACTTTCAGAGTTGCATGTTTCTGTTTGTTGGGTATCCCCCAAAGCATCCTTTAAGTCCACAACCGTGGTAACCTAGAGGCAGTTTTTAAACAAACCAGGGTTAGGCAAGCTGTGGAGTGGGGGCAAGAGCTTCAATGGCCTTCCTTAAAAGCTGCATAATTCCATATCTCTACACTAGAGCACAGAAATCCACCAGGTGACCTACAGGCCTTATCATGTACCTGGTTTCTATATGTCCCATTACATTTTAATGAAAGTATGGTCAAATTCACAGAGTCCCAGATTAAATTAAAATAAGAAATACTGAATGGCTAAAGAACTTAAGAAGTCATTTGAATCAGACCAAAATTCCGTTGTTGATAATTACAATCAAGTTGATTTCAACTTATGGCAACCCTATGCATGAGAGACTCCCCAAGTCCCCTATCCAACATCCCTGCTTAGGCCTTGCAGACACAGTGCTATGACTTCCTTGATGCTCAGTAACTTCAGCTGGTCCAAAGAACTGCAGTCAGGTTTCTAACTGGGGCTGGCTACAGGGAGCAAACAATCCCTCTCCTGCAGCAGCTCCACTGGCTAAGAGTTTGTTTCTAGGCACAATTCAAGGTACCGGTTAAGACCTTTAAAGCCTTAGACCAGTGGTTCTCAACCTGGGGTCCCCAGATGTTTTTGGCCTACAACTCCCGGAAATCCCAGCCAGTTTACCAGCTGTTAGGATTTCTGGGAGTTGAAGGCCAAAAACATCTGGGGACCTCAGGTTGAGAACCACTGCCTTAGACAGTTCAGTACAAGTTATTTGGCCAACTGCATCTTCTTGAACAAATCTGCCAGGGCTCTGAGATGTTCAGGAGAGGCCCTTCTCTCGGTCCCACGTCTGAGAGAAGCTCGGTTGGTGGGATTGAGAGAGCAGGCCTTCCTTCTCAGTGGCTGCCCCATGACTCTTGAACTCCCTTCCCATGGAAGCCAGAATGGCCCCCTCCCTGTTGTCCTTCTGGCAGCAGGCTAAAACCTTTTTATTCAGGCAGGCTTTTAAAGGTGATGTGGTTTTAGTTTTGAATATGCATCAAATAAGTTTGAATGGTTTAAACTGTGAATCTTTTAATACTGTTTATATTTAATTCTGTTTTAATATTTGTATTTTTGAAATGCGGTGCTAATGTTTTTATGTTAAGCTTTTTTGAGTCCCCTTCAGGGGAGATAAAATGGGGTATAAACAACAACAACAACAACAATGCTTATCCATCCATAATTATGGTCTTTCTCTTTTCCTACTGCTTTCTTCCTTGCCAAGCATTATTGTCTTTTCTAGTGAGTTAGATCTTTTAATGATATAGCCGAACTACAACAGTCTCAGTTTAGTCTTGTTGAGTTCTAGGGAGAGTTAAGATTTGTTTTAGGACCAGTTTACCCCATAAATTGGTTTCCTATTTTTGATCTCTGTGACTCACCTGTTCTTGTGCAGTGCATCATTCAGAAACTTCTATGCTAAGCAATAACTTTTTGCAGTAGCCCTGTCTACTTTGATATTTGTAAATTGCACACAGAGATCCTGAACACTCTCTCAAATTCTTTTCATCCTCTGTGGAAGCTGCTGAGTTAGAAACATTATCTTGAGTTGTTTTGTTTTGTTATCTTCTGTTTTTCTTCATCCTCTAGCAGCTTGTTTGAGCTTATCAGACATTGTCCTTTAAGAATGGTAAAGCTGTTTGTCAATTGGAGAGATCTGGTCTAGAGCCTATGATGCAATAAATATTTTTTGAGTAGCATGTTTTAAGTATAGGGAAGATTCTTCATACCAGCTCATCTATGTTTAGGCAAGGAACATAACAAAGAGTCCTGCAGTCTTTCTCAGGCTTCTATATCTCAGCGGGAAAGTGAGAAAAAGGCTGCTAAATCCATGGGTGAGATTAGGCTCCATTGGCATATAGTTAAGACTGCCACTATTGTTAGAGTTATTGTCACCAAAGCTGAGTTCTGTATCAAGACCTACTTTGCACCAATACTGAAACTAAGTGGACAATCACATAGTTTAAAGAGAAATAACTATTCCTTTGATTTCTTGTTGATTGTTTCCCCATATCCTCCACAGAAGGATGGAGGTGTCTGGGACCTCTAAATTTCGTGCCTTCCTATTTTTGGTTTTAAGAACATATTTCTAGTTCAGCAAGCCTGCCATACATCGAGCCAGTCTTTGCAAAAACAACAACAAAACAAAACATTTGCAAGGTTATCAAAACAGTAGGTGACTCCATTTTTACAGGCAGGTGGAGGACCCTGTGAAAGTGCAAAAAGCCTGACTATATTTAGCTCTTCAAACTGTATTTAAGACACAAAAAGTATCTGTATTGATGATGTGGCTGACCCCCCCCCTCCTCATTCTCATGTTCACTTATTCAGTCACTTCTGGAAAGGGGGGGGGGGAGATATGGAGAGGATGGGAGAGGGGAAGCAGGAGGAGGAGAAATAGGACATCTGGTCCTCCCCCCTAGCTATGTGAATGAGTGAGCACATGCACTCCTCTCCCTATCCTTCCCCCCACTTCTGCCCTCAGATATGAACAAATATGCATACTATCTTTCCTTTAAAAATTTCTCCCTCTAGCACAAGTAAGTAAATGTGCACACCCTCCCTCCTCCTATCCCCTTCAACTCCTCGCACTTGCACGAGTGAGTGGATACATTCCTTTGTAACTGATACCTTTACCTTTCTCACCCACAAGTGTAAACAAATGCATTTTCGTGCTTCTTTTCTCTCCCATCCTCTTTCCCCCAATCCAGGTGAGTGAACATACATATGGCCTCCTTTTTTCCCCTCCTCTTTTCCACGCTCACCCATGCGAGTCAGCAAATGTATGCATGCACTCTCCTCCCATCCCACCTTACCTTCCACCTGCTTGAGTGAGCAAATGTGCGCATAACCTTTTCCTGTCCAATCCTGTTTCCTCCTTACCAATGTGCATGAACAAGGGGATATGCATGCAGTCAGACTCAGTCACCCCACCTATTTGATTTTGTCCAAGTAACACCAGTATTACCAAAGTTCCTGTTAAAAATTGTATAGGGCAGCAGTGGAGGTGATGCAAATGCAATAATATATAGTATAATACATGCTGCAACTGCTGAATCTGCAAATGCATAGGGTTGGCTGTAGGTAAACATTGTCCCTTGTGGATTTCATTTGTATTTGACTTGAAAGATGTACATGTGCATGTGTGCAATGAATTGCATCTGCTCTTTCATTCTATGCAGAAAAAAACAGTACTTAAGACTTGATGTTCTCATAATTGCAGAAGAAGTTATGTGATAGAATTTAAACGGCTAATCGGTGAATTCTGCATGGTACTACTTTTTTCAAGTGTCAAAAAATCCTAGATGGTATCCTATTCATGTCAGTGCTTTTGCTTTCACCACAATTCAGTTTATTTTATTACTATCTTTAAAAAAACCTCTGTGAGAGACCATGAGGCATCTAAGGTCACATAGTGAGTTTAGTGGTTATGTATATATTTGAAATTGGGAATGCCCATTTCTAACCCCCATATGTGCACCTTTATTAGAATTTTTACTTTTATCCTTCTGTCATATACACATACCCAAGTAATGTTGAATGCTGTTGGCGGTTGTGTGGCCACTGCTATTGCCATTTTTTTTGCTCATTTTTGTGCCATATCAATAAAATAAGTAGAAAATAGCAAGGGGAAACACAGATCGGGTAAAGCTATAAAAAACACATCCGCGCACACCTATACATGGTCACATACGTACACATCTTTATTCATGAACATCAGGCCATTGAATCTTTTCTGTTTTATTGACATTGTATACAATAAGTTATTAAATTTCATCTGTAATACACCTGCAGTAAAATAACAAAACATTTCTGCACTTAAGGAACATGTGTGTGTGATACAATGTTTCACCCTCCCCTTTCCAAACAGCTGCTTTCAGATTTCAAGATCCGTTGTATATATTCCCTAGAGCCCACCTCTAATAATCGAGACACATCTGCCATTGCTGTATTATAGGCATATGTGGTTTTATTGAAAGCTATACCTATCTATAAAAAAATTAAATAACTACTACCTCAATTAAATTGGCAAGCTACCTTTTGTGAAGATCATATTGCAGACCTCTTGAGACACAAGAGTTCATCTTACTCTTCTATTACAAATCACTAAGCATGTTTTTTGATTAGTCAAATAAGTAGATTTCTTCTTGCTCTCATGGCGAATTATCTCTATCTGTTATCAAATCTCCTTCTTGCATTCTGCACATAAAAACAGATAAATGCTGTATTGCGATAGTATGAAATCAAATAAAACCAAGGAATTCCGAGAGAGAAATTCCTTTTTTCTTAAATCTCTTTGATCTTTTCCCATCTGTCTGCACCATGCTTCATTGCTGAAGAACAAAATATATTTTAACAGTGTTATATTTTATGGTGAATGCATAAATAATATAGCTGATTGGGCAGTAGTACAGTACTTTGAGAGTATTACAAATATATGGATGGGCAAAGGATTTAGAAGGCAACATGGTTTTGTTCAGATGTTATTTATTAATACATTTTTGGGATAAAAGTAAAATGTATTTAATGTGTTCATTTTTTAAAAAATCGGATGACTTCTTACTGTGTTGTTTCTTGGGAAAGGGGTAGTTTTTCTGGTGTGTCCATTGGACTGGTGTGGCATTGGGGATGGGAGGAGGGAAGATTTTTGGGTGGCAAGAATTACCAATTTTTCAAAATGTGTTGATCAGGGGAAGGTAAACTCATTGGGGCTAGAGAAATACTTTCATTGCACTCCCTGTCAAATACTTTCACAGCAGAGCTGTTTTTACAGTGTCACTTGCTCTGGACCAAAAAAAGGTGTCCAGCCATGAGCTCAGTGGTGGGGGACATATCAAGGCCCTAACCATTGGAAAAGGCCAATAGTCTTTTTTATTGGAACAACTGCAGCACTGCCACTGTCCTCCCTTCTAAGCACCATTTGCAAAATCTCTTGCATTGATGTTAGAACAAGGAGCACAGGAGATCAACAGTGAACGGGTAGCCTGAATGATACTACACACTTGAAGACTTGTAAACACTCTTGATTCTTGCATTTCCCAAAGTAGTTATGATAAACATAACATATTCATGTTTAAAATCAGAACGTATAAACAGAAACGGCAAGGCAAACATTGCTTAAAGGCTAAAGAATGTAGAGTTGCAAGCTATAACTCCATTCTTTGGCTGGATTGAATTCTGCACATGTGTCGAACTTCATAGACAGACCTTTGTGTGAAATACGCATGACTATTTTGTTCCTTAAGATGCATTCCATGATGTGATGTAGATTCTTCTTGTGTGAATGATTCAGTATATATGTGTGCTAACAGACTTGGGAAAACTTTATTTTTATAGCATACAGCTGTAGTTGACATTGAACAGGCCACATTCCTGCCTAAGTGTGCTAGCTTTATGTTTATTTCTCCAGTTTCCAGGTTTTAAAAACCCTAAAGTGGTTTAAAAAATAGTATTTGTTCCTACCATATTCCAGGCTGTGCTTTTTTACTTTGTGCCTGTGGACGCAAAATAATAGACAGTTATACAGGCAAGTACAGTATCAGATGATTTGAACAATGTAACTTAAATGTAAGTTCTATTGAACTCAAAGTAACTTGCCTCTAAGTAACCTAACAGAGAACCAGTGTGCTGCAGTGGGTTCATCCTTGGACTATAACTCTGGAACCAGGTTTTAACTCTCCGTTTAGCCTTGGAAACCCACTGGGTGACCTTAGGCAAGTCTTTCATCCTCAGAGGAAGACAAGGCCAAATCCTGATTAACAAATCTTGCAAACCCCCCCCCCCCCCAAAAAAAAAAACATAGTTAAAGGTTAACTTTAGCATTATCAAGTCATAAGTGACTTGGACACACAACAACTTTCTATATCTTAATTTGACCATTTTGAATGAGACCATCACTTATTGTACTGATAAAAATAATTGCCACTATATATAATTGTAATTAGCTAATGTTGAAAAACTCACTTGAATATATCTTGGATTGGTCTTGTTTTCTTTGTCATCTCGGAGACATCTAACAATGAAATTCAATGCTAAGAGGAAGATGGGTATTCTGGAAAAAATGTGCCCTCTGTATCAAAAAAAGAAGCACTACCTTAGTAATATCCTGGTCACTGAAAATAAACACAGCTGCTTCTGATGTCCAAGAATAGCATGCACCCCTGCTGGGTTACATTTGCCAGTTGTTCAGTAGCTTAACCTGTAATTCTCTCTGAGGCATCCTGAATAGCACTTGAAATTTTAAAAAGAGAAAATAGCGGCAGCATTGCATCTTTTGCAGTGCAGCTCTGCATCAACAACTGCTTTTTATTTGATACTTTGGTATCTTGTTTGATTTTTAAATGATAGCTCTATGTGTGTGTTTTTGGTAGGGCAAAATTTACAGTTGAAAGTCAATCAGTGAGTTTTGAATAGTCTCCATTACTTATTGTACAAGTGACCCATATATTCACAGCATCCAATGTTTCAACATTACACAAAAATAGCAGAATGGATTCTCTACTGGAAGTAAATTAAAGCATTGAAAATATTATGACTTTTGGAGGACATTCCAGAGCCTTATTTTTCATCAAAGTGTGCCATGGTGTTCACCAAACTCACAGATTCTCTCACCACCTATCAGGTGACAGGCTTATTTATAGACACAACATAGATGCAGGCGAAACGTCAGGAGAAATGCCTCTAGAACATGGCCATATAGCCCGAAAAAACCCACAAGAACTGACTAAAGCCAATTGTTCAAATTCCTAATATACAATATGGTGTAGGCAAAAATCATCAAGCAAAGGGAAGGAAATGTCTACCTAGCCACAAAGCAGTCAATAAACTCACTGAGGACAAGAGGGTAGGTTTCACTACAATGAACCAAAGAGGCCTAGGGGGGTTGGCACCAAGCTTTAAATAGCTACAGACCCTGTTCACATCATTGCTGACACACTGCACCACACATAAAACCTCCTGGTCTCAGATTAAAAAATGTACCTTCCTCTGTAGCATATTTTTTGCCATATTTATATTTATTTATTTATTTATCGTGTCATCCGCAACCAGAACATTGTATTACATTTCTAACAGAACAAAACAAACAAACAGATAAAAAAACAAACACAAATTTTGCAAACTTGGTAGCTGATTAAATGTCCTTTGACCAGTATCTGGCCACTTGGAGTGCCTCTGGTGTTGCTGCAAGAAGGTCCTCCATTGTGCATGTGGCAGGGCTCAGGTTGCATTGCAGCAGGTGGTCAGTGGTTTGCTCTTCTCCACACTCGCATGCCGAGGATTCCACCCTGTAGCCCCATTTCTTAAGATTGGCTCTGCATCTCGTGGTGCCATTTTTGCCATGCTGGTCCAGGTATATATTATGTGGAATCATCAGAACTTATCTACTCATCAATCAGGTTGCATTTATGCAACATATCCAATGTGTGAAGAGACATTACTATCTTTAGATTTTTTTTAAAAAAAATAGCTAGATAAAGTACATGTCTCTTCCTACCCCAGTTTGCAAAATTACATATCTTACTCCTACTCTTGCCAACTGGCATTAGATATCTTATTTTTTTTCTTTTGAACTAAGGTTAACAAATGGTTAAAATGTGGTAAGGGTTCATTTTGACTACAATACTAGGATAAGACTTAAAACCACTTAAAAGCTTTAAAGCCTTTTTACTGTATTTTTTGGTTACTACCAATCTGCTCTGTGTGTTCTTGGCTTGAAATAAACCAGGTACCATGTTCTCTTTCCCCATTTTTCCAGTTTAGTTGATGTGCTGGCACATGTATTTCCTTTATGCTTGAATTTTCCTTAAAACCTTTTTTTTTGCCACCAGATACAGGAATAAGATAGTATTATTGGTATTCATTGTCACTAGAACTTCCCATTGGATAATGTGTCAATGTGGATTTCTGGTAACAGAAGAAGGTTCCAATTCTATATCAGGTCCATGTGTCCCACTTCCCTTAGTATATTGTACTTTTTCTAGTCAATAATAGTTTGAAGCACGTTTCTTATATTAACAATAATAGTAATTAATAACAAAGGGAAAGATGTAGATTATTGTACTTTTTCAGCAGATGAAATATCTGTCTGCCAGACATAAGATTTGCTTTGCTGTGTTTAGTAGAAATGAAGAAGTTAAGTTTTTATTGTTTTGAAGTTAATGATGGAATGTAGCCATCTGTCTACATTTTTCCTGCATTTTTTTGCTTTCTTTCTGTAAAGTGGGATGATTCTAGAAGGCTTATATCTGATATAATAGGAACACATCTTACCTATTACAGTGACGTAGGTGAAAATGTGGGTAATTTCTGCATAGTTGATATTTTCAATTTGAGGGAAAATAGTGCAGGCAATGTCTAATAAAATGAATATAAATCTTCAATATATTGCATGTAAATATTTTTTGTTTGTTAGAAACATATGGGATTATATTTACAGTCCATTTATTAAGTGTCACCGCACAATGTCAAAAGCTGCATACATGGTATAGTTAGCAAAATTACACCAATGTATCTTTACAGAAAGACATTTTTTAAAATGAGCAGTCAACATGTCTTTTAATTGAGTTAATCCTTATAAGTGGCATATAACAAACAAAAAAATCCTAGATACTGTAAGCAGTTTTGCAAATCATTCATTTGGATAATAAATACAGTTTGTTTGCATTGAGCTTGGTACTCTTGAATTCCTTTGACTCCTCCTTCTGTTTCACACTGAAGGAGAAAAAGAGAACTGCACTGATTTAATTCTCAATGATTGAAGGAGGTGCAATACCTACCTTATACCAGCTCAGCTCTAATCATTATTTTCAGTCAAACTTTTTAAGGGTTTTAAATAACTTATTATGTTGTAAAGTGTGAGTTCTATTATGCTTTGTTAACTTATGTTGTTATATTAATTCTGTTGAGTTTGTTTTTAGATTTGCTATATGTTGTTCTTAGTTTTTGGCACTGAATGTTTGCCACTGTGTTTTTTACTAGAAGCCACCCTGAGTGTCCTTGGGGAGATAGGGCAGGTTAAAAATAAAGTTGTTGTTGTTGGTGGTGGTGGTGGTGATGTTGTTGTTGGTAGTGGTGATTTTGTTGTTGTTATAGTGATATCCTACTTATAATGATCTTAAGCAAGGAAAGCACTGTTCCTTTATTGTTAGTAGGGGGGAAAAAGGAATGTGATTCCACGAAGGCAGGACTTCATACCAAAAATATTAGTCCAACAGAAGGGGCAGGATGCCCTTAACAGTAGCTCATCACATTTTGATGTATGTAAAATTAGATACATAGATAATTACACATGTATAAGTCTAGAAATTTAAATCGAAAAAATTAACTAAGTTGACCTATCTATGGGTCAATGTAACTACAGTTGATCTTAATTCTTATCTAAAAGAGGGATCACACCTTTCTCTTAGAAGAGTGTTGAAAGTCAAGAGCTTCATCTGTTCTGAGAGAATCCAAAAGAGGCACCAACCTTTCTCTACTCTCTTCACCATGGTACTCCTTCTGGCTTTTTTGAATGTTTGAGTAGGAAAATAGCAACAGTGGCCAGGGGCAACCACCCCTCCCACCAAGGCAGTGGTCTACTCTCTCCATGGGATGACTTTTGACTTATCTACAGGTCATATACAATCCATAATTTTGGCTCCAAAATTTGACCTTAATTTATACTTGAGGTTGACTGTGATAGTACAGTTTATCACTATAAAGAGGTAAAAAGATTATCAGTGTCTACTAAATGTTGTTATTTTAATGCTTTTGAAATGCAGACATTTTCATCCAAATGGGGATTTCCGTGCCATTTTTATGATGGTGAACAATAGTTTTGAGTTCTTGTTCCAGAAAATGCATTTGAAATTAGTCCCCATTCATTGTTGCATGCATGATACTTTTGCATTTATCAACTCCTGTTCAATTAAAATCCAGTTCTGCATCTGGTAGTGAATGACATCTCCTAAACATATACAGCTTGGGTTTAAGTTATTTAAAGGACCATATTTCTCTTTAAGAGCCAACTAGAGCTTTATGAGCCTATGATCATCAGGAGAAGTTTTCTCTCTGTCCCACCACCCTCAAGCTCATTCAGTAAGAAAAAGGGAAAAGGCTCCCAGCTTTTGAGTTGCTCTCTTTAGGTCAGTGGTTCTCAACATGTTGGACCCCTGGTATTTTGACGTACAACTCTCAGAAATCCCAGCCATTTTACCAGCTATTAAGATTCTGGGAGTTGAAGGCCAAAACATCTAGGGATCCACAGATTGAGAACCACTGCTCTATATAGACCAGTCACTGCTTGCCTTTCCTTGGCATGTGAAAATGTGTCTCTGCCATAAGGTCTTTATAAACAGTCAAGAGTTGGGCTTTAAAAGACAACGTGATTGGTATTTTAAGGTTTGCATTAAATGTTAATAAAAGTTCATAATTTTAATTTTTATTGTTTTAACAATATACATTGTTTAATTGGTTTTTGAAGTTTCTATTTTAATATATTTGGATTGTTTTTAAAATTTTATATTTATTGTTAGCCACATTCAATCCCTATACTGGGAGAAAGTCAGGATAAAAATAAAGTAAACAAACAAACATTTATGCTAGCTTCACAAAAGGGATATTCCTTAGGACCACTGTTGGGATTCAGAATCTCACTATTTACCACAATCCCAAAAATCACAAGCCTTTCCCCATAGCTGGTGCTCTGTGAATGTTTCAGCTCCAGCACTGTGAAGATGTAGTTAATGTTCTAGTTTTCCCTTGTTTCATATTATATTCCCTAAGTGGTGGTGATGGCGGTGGTAGTAGTAGTGATGATGATTATGATGATGATTCCTTTTAAATTGTATTTTAGATCAATTAAGGGTAGGGGATCATTAGTTCCATTTTTTAAAAAATCAGCAGAAATATTTGCGTATGCATTATGGATTCTTAGCTGAAAAAATGTTGCTGTCATAAAATATACTCAATATATCATCAGTATTGAGGTACTGTCTTATTTATTTTAATTGGCTCATTAATCAGTTAATGGCAAAACAGTTAATCTATTAAAAACATGTCTGATGACCCACAATCCTAATCATTTTGAACTAAAGGAATCTGGCAGTTAATTGTATTTCACATTTCCAATAGCTTTGCATATTTGACATAGCAATAACCATTTTAAATTGTGGATATAGGCCTCTGTATCTACGTTCAGTGCTACATTTCTGCCTTTGCACACACAGTTGACTAATTGATCTGGAGAAAACCAGGGTATGAAACAATGAAAATTGTTGTTATTCTGATTGCATTCTCCAAAACTAATTCAGATAATGCAGGCTCATAAGACCAAAATTAAAATTTACCAAAATATGTGCTCAGCCAGAGCTTCACACAAACACTCTTCAATTTTGTTAAGAGAAAGTTGTGGAAGCTACAATCTCTTTGATGGTTTAGTGTGCTCAGATCACCTTTCAGCAGTGCCTTCTATAAAGTACATTCAATTGATAGTAGGATACTCCTTTGTACAATTTTCAGGGTACAAACAACTATTGGAGTAATTGCTTCTCTTGGTTAGAATATATGGCAGAATTTCCGATGTGAGGTGTCTGTAATCAATCAAGGGTAGCCTCCAGTTCTCTTCCCCCTAAACTAGGAATGGTTTTGTTTGCAGGCTTATTCCTTCCTTCCACTATCTCTCCTCCTTCTCTCATCCCCCAAATAACTTTGTGATTTTGCCCTTAATAATTTAAAGCTCACATAAAGGAGCCTACAAAGTAGTGAACTTATAATACTTCTTCTTCACCTCCTAAAATATGGCAAGGCAGTGAAATATTGTCCTACCATATTTTTTGAGAGAGAAGAAGGAATATTATAAGTCTTGTCAGAGTAAGTTATAATCTGGATACAGATTCTTTCTACCCTTCTTTAGCTCTCCTTTTAGCTTCTTGGCCTCCTTCTCTTAGGTTTTTGGGAAGAAAGCGTTTTACTCCTTTGATAAACCATGGATACTATTTTGGAGTTTCCCTTTCATTAAAGTGATTTTTATGGGGCAGAAAAAAGTGTGAATTTAACTTCTATTGTTACCAGTACATTCTGAGGTCTTAGTAGCTAACTCCACATACAGATGAAGATGAGAATTTCTGCTCACTAGATTAATTTAACAGCATATTCTTCTATCAGTAAAGATCTGCCGTCAATAAAGTTTTGCAATAATGCAATGGAAATTTCAGTTCACGCATTCACAAAATTTAATACAAAAGCGTTCTGGTCTGTGGCTGTAGACTTCTGCTCAAAGTTCTTCTATAAACTAAACCATTGCTTTATATTTGTATTTCTAAGGGATAGAATGTGTTTTCTTTATTTCAGAGTAGGTGTGGGCCGACATCATGTGTGCAGGATTAATTTTCTTTTTTTACAAGGAGCAACTAACTGGATCCAAGTGCAAAATATGACTACAGGAGGTAGACAGGAACAGTGTCTGGGAGCATATATTCAACTTCTGAATTTATGAACTAAATACCAGAACTAAGCTTACAGATCCATTCACACAAAACTCAAACCTCTAAATTTGCTCAGAATATTATTTTTAAAACAATTGGAATTCAGTAGAGATAATGTAGTGAAAGTCACCTAGAGATGTACTAATAGATCCCGAGATGTTTTCTCACTTCCCATAGAATTGAGTAGATTGTCCCATGGACACCAGGGAGAGAAGGATTTTTCAATTATTACTTTTGCATGGCTGTAGTCACATTCTTCACAATATGAGGAAATGCAGTATACTCACAAAACATGCTGAAATCATGGAGGAGGTTGGCAGAACTTTACAATAATTATTTATTTGGATTTTGCTGCCTCTTATTTATTTCAGTATTGTTCTTCAAGATTTTATATTGTTTCTGAAATTTTTGTTTCAGTTTTAGTGGGAAGGGGGTTGGTGGCTTCCAGGTTTTTAGTTTGATCTGAGAAGCCAGGTATTTCCTCTTCCTGGTGAAGCCAGAAGTTCTTCTCAGCCTTCCAAGCAGAAGGAGGAGCTATTCCAAGAAAGTTACCTTCTAAACCCAATGGACAATGGGAATTTATGGTAAGAATAGTTTCTTTATTTACCACTGGTTCTCTATGTTAAAACAAAAAGACAATTGTACGTATATTTAAGCTTTTCATGAAAACATTTCACTTCATATTCCACACTAATTGTACCCCCCATCTATCCATATGTGTATATGCACATGTGTGCTTCACAGCCGCAAAGCTTCTAAAGCCCCAGCACCTGAGCCATTCTCTACTGTGGATCTTGGCAGATAGATCAGTAAGATAAGGGGAGCAGACCAGGAATATGTCTGTGACATATTCTTCAGTATCCTTTATGCAGAGGAAATTCCTTTGATATATAATATCCTTGTAACATGGAAGATTTCTTCCTGTCAACCTAAGAATGGGATAAAGCATTGATTAGTGAAAATTGGCTGCTTCACAGTTGCAGTGAGCCTTTGAAGTGGCAGATCTGCATCTCAGCATTACGGATAGGATGAATTACATATCAAAACAAATAAGGAAGTAAGGTTGCAATATCATACCCATGTTCCTTTTCATAAGTCTCACTGAACCCAATGTGACTTACTTCTGAGTGTACTATTGATAGTTGTAAATTGTCTGTTTGCGGAAAAACCAACAGGCAGACATCCTTTTTTATTACAATGTAATGCAATACAATAGCATCTTGAATTGTTTAAAAACTACAATGAAATTAAGGAGCATAGAAAGTCTTATAAAGTTATATCTACTATCGACAGTGGAACCATCCCTCCTTACTCTCCATTTTAGTAATCTTATCTATAACCTCTTCTTTTTTTAAAATTAAGAAAGCTTTTTTTCTCATTTTCCTGCATATTGTAGGCATTTATACATAGGGAGCTTTTGGCACAGCTAGAGATGCCACCTGGAAATCTTGATGTGCCTAGATAACAAAACACTGTATGTCTTACTGGCAAAAATGCACCTGCTAGGTGTGTGATGTGCTCAGTCTACAGCGTGCACGATTCCAGGAGAGCTGTCAATAAAAACTTGCTTTTTCAGCAACTGTATTGGCTCCTTCCTTCAAATTCCGAACAGTATTAAAATAATTATAAGATTGTTCACAGACTGCTTGGTGTATATACTTCAGTTAAAATAAATCTGAAGTTGTTATTTGTATACCAGCCAGTGATGCTTGGTGAAGAAGAGTCAAAGAGGAGAACACAACTGGATGTAGTGTTCTCCTCTTTTTGAACAAAATGCTATTTGCTTTTGAGCAAAATGTGTAGGCTTGTAAAAAAAAACAAGCCCAAAACCCTACTAGGAAATTCCCAAAAGAGCTCAGTGAGAACTAAGGCTGCTCAATGGCAATATAATGTTACACTGGTTCAGGTTAGAGACAGGAAAAAAGAAAACTAGTATTCAACTAGCATCATCCTGGAAAATAGTATTCATATGCCAGGATTATTGGGTTATCAACCAGAAATTCTGCACAGTTTGCACTATACCAATTCTGTATTATTCAAAATGGGAAGAAGCACCAAAAACTCAAAATAAAATGCATGACATACAAAGCAGATGCTGTATTTCTTCAATTTTAAGACATGCATTTTTCCTTATATAAACATCTCTGAAAACAGAGTGCAACTTAGAATCACAGGTGTATGTGTGTATATGCATATTGCAGCACAGAGGATTGAGTGAAACAGTGACTGACAGAACTAGAAAGCAGTCCTTTGATCCTTCAACTCATCTCTTACACTCATTCACCCTTCTGGCAAGAGAGTGAGGAAGAAGGCTGTACTCCTGCACAGAGTAGGAGCATCCTAGAGTACATCCCTCTCTCCCACAACCAGGTCCTCCTCAGGTGAAGCAGAACTACTAAGGCAGTGGTTCCCAACCTGTGGGACCCCAGGTGTTTTGGCCTACAACTCCCAGAAATCTCAGCCAGTTTACCAGCTGTTAGGATTTCTGGGAGTTGAAGGCCAAAACATCTGGGGACCCACAAGTTGAGAACCACTCTACTAAGGGCTATATTTTTGAACTAGGCAGAGTATAAACCAGGGGTCCTCAAACTAAGGCCTGGGGGCCGGATACGGCCCTCCAAGGTTATTTACCCGACCCTCGCTCAGAGTCAACCTAAGTCTGAAATGACTTGAAAATACACAACAACAACAATTCTATCTCATCAGCCAAAAGCAGGCCCACACTTCCCATTGAAATACTAATAAGTTTATATTTGTTAAAATTGTTCTTCATTTTAAATATTGTATTGTTTTAAAGTGGTTTTTTTCACTACAAATACGGTATGTGCAGTGTGCACAGGAATTCATTCATGTTTTTTTCAAATTGTAATCCGGCCCTCCAACAGGTTGAGGGACTGTGACCTGGCCCTCTGTTTAAAAAGTTTGAGGACCCCTAGTATAAACCATTGAAATCTTTCCTTCCCTTCTCTGTGGACCGGATTATAAATGTGTGTGTTTCTAAACATATGGACCCAAATTCCAGAAAGCAGTGGAGGCCAAGTTCTGAGAATGGAAGATTCTTACGCTCAGTGTTCACCTAGGAGGTCAAGAGACAATGCAGGATGAGGCATGTACCAGTACACAAATGCTGGCTAAAATCAAGTAATGTAACTAGCTGCCATGAGGTGAAGTGGTGAGCTTGGACTGAGAAATTTGAGAGCTGCTACTGTACTCTGACCCCTCTTGGGCAATTTCTCATATCATCTGCTAATATTATCACATGAATAATTATGTTTGAGGGTGAAATGAGCAATGAGGATTCTTGAATGTTTCCAAATAATATTCTTCTCTTTTTCTCTTCCAAATATCAGTGTACTGATTAATGTTTTTGGGGTGATTTATAAATCGTCACTTGATAATATGTTGTGAAACACTATAGCTTTGTCTGTATTGCAATACTAATAAATTCATTCCACATATTGTCATAGATCTACACACATATTCATTGCCATGCTTTAAAAACATAGCAAAATAAGCAGATTCACACTTGCAAAAGAGAGATTTTTATTTCAGTTCTGTTTTTGAATTCAACAGAGATTGCAGAAGGGTTTCACAGCTGGAAACATTAGAGTCTTATAGAATCATAGAATCAAAGAGTTGGAAGAGATCTCATGAGCCATCCAGTCCAACCCCCTGCCAAGAAGTAGGAATATTGCATTCAAATCACCCCTGACAGATGGCCATCCAGCCTCTGTTTAAAAGCTTCTAAAGAAGGAGCCTCCACCACACTCCGGGACAGTGAGTTCCACTGCTGAACGGCTCTCACAGTCAGGAAGTTCTTCCTCGTGTTCAGATGGAATCTCCTTTCTTGTAGTTTGAAGCCATTGTTCCGCGTCCTAGTCTCCAAGTGTTGTATGGTGTATTGCCATGTTCTAACAGCATTTTCTCCTGACGTTTTGCCACTGATGCAAGCGAAATATCGAGAGCCAGTGCTGTTAGAACTCGGCCATCCAACCTGGAAACCACACAACACCCCAGTGAAAAGCGATGCTTCATTATCTTGTCTGGTAGTATGACTATTAAGTAAACAATACACTACAGCTAGCAAAGTGAAAATGAACAGATTCTTACTGTGTTCCTAACACTTTGGTAAATTTATCTTCATTATTCTTTGCAAAATAAGTTTATAATATTTCTAGACTTACACTAAACCAAATAATTTGTTGAGTCCTGTTAGTATGAAGAATTCCTAAGGCAATCGGATGGCAGCTGAGAATAAAGAGACTGATATTCCACTCCAAAAATAAAAAGTAGACACATTCACCTTCCTTAACTGAAGTAAGCCAGCAGGGCTTTGGATACGATCATCACAAAACTTCATCCTATCCCACTTATCATTGTTTTGCCCATAAATCTCCATGTCCATTCTATCATTTCCTCATTCCCAGGGTGCTTGAATTTCTGGTTAAAGCTAACTTATTGCCTAAATTAAACTAATCTTTTAATGTTTTATGCAAGTGGTTCCCACATTTTGGTCATCCAGGTGTCTTGAATTTCAACTCCCAGAAGCTTGATTCATAATCAGGAATTCTGGGAAATAAATCCAAAGCACCTGAAGGATCAAAGTAAGGGACAACTGCTCTGTGTTATTGACTCTTTCCTTTCAGTAGGCTGTTGCTGCTGCTGTTCCTGTTGTTGTTTTACAAAATACCACTTTAAATTATGTTTTCAACTTTCATCAAAATAGAAATGTTGGTTCTGAAACTTGTAATCAGAAATATACACTTTTCCCAATTCCTTTCAAAATTTCTGATACAGGTTTTTAATTGTTTGCTGAGATCCCATCATCTTCACAGCACTTAACTTTCTTTACAACTTAAAGAGTTAGTAGGTGTTTTAAAAATAAAACAAAAAAGCCCTACAATTATATATGTGTATTTAATGGTATTATTTTTGGCCTAGCAGGCTGTTTTCTTGAGGTCTGTCCAAAATTTGTGAGTACTTGAAGTTATATAAAACAAGCCCACCAGGTTAAAGTTGGAGTCATAGTAGAGTAATGCAGCTGCTTTCTCCACATCATGAGGTGATCTTTCCAGTCATTCACATTCACCTTGTAAACACATTTCACACACATTGATACTACATACCACTGTGTACCCAGCTGGGTTTACCTAAAAAGTTTCATTCTCCTGCTTGGAGCATAAAAAATTTGCAGAGTCTGCTTCACCTGACTCTTCTGTCCCATTTTCAGATATTGTGGTTGCTTTTTGCCCCACCCCACCCCAAAAATGAGACCCTCAGGTTGCTAATGGGATTCCTTCTCACTGCAAATGATTTGTGTGGTATTTTGTTTTCATTATGTACCTCAAGTTCAATATATATATATATATATATATATATATATATATATATATATATATATATAAAAACCAAAAGTTCAGGACAAGGTTTTTTTTTTAACCAAGACTGTATTCATAAAATGTGTTGTCAAGTTTCATGTTGGGATGGCAGATTGTGTTGGGCAGATTGGACATCAGTTTCTTTTTTAGACAAAACCTTGTCCCATATTGCATGAAGAACTTCATCTCATGCCTTTGAATATAACCACATATGCTTTCTATTGGGTACTATGCAGAGCAAATTCCACAGTTTCCACTTGAAAGTTTATTTAGTTTACTATCTAGAAATTCTTCCTGGGAAGAAAGGAAAAGTAATCATGAAGTATCTGTTAAAAGATTACCTTTTTTTAGTTAGTGCAACCTGCTGTAAAAGGTTTCCTTTCTTAGCAATCAAACCTAAGACTGTGCTGCATCATCTCTTTTGTACATTAATGGGAGATTGATAACTCACAAACTGGGTTAATATCACTAAGTGATATGATATTGTTTGACTAATAAAGCGAACAAAGCCACTAGAACTAAAGTAGCATTGTTGTTTTTCTTCTGTGATACATTAAATTAATAGAATCCTTATACAATTGGAATCATATTTGATTTGATTAATATAATTCAGATATTTGAAGCTTTCGTATAAACTTGGTTTGCAATCCAGGTTTGAAGTAACAGCTCAAACTATAGTTCTATAGCTTGGATGTCAAAGGAAACCATGATTGACAAATTAAGGTAGCATTTTATTAAGACCTGTATATAAAAAGAGAATGTATGTGCATAGTTTGCGCCCAAGCCATGATTTTGAGAATTAAAAATGTATTATCTAAATGCAGCTATTATACTGGGTTCAGACTTCACTTTCTATAAATGGATGAATTGCTTTCTTCCATTACATAATTTCTGTTTAATACTTATTGTGATGCATTTTACTTCAGCATTTCTTTTTTCTTTGTTCTTCTATGCATGGTGGAGGAAAACCATTGCAAGTGGAATTCATCCACTAAATATAGTTTTGAAACTGAAGCATGACAAAATATCTTATCCCATTTTAAATAGTTTGACCTAGTATCAAGGTCTTTCATAGTGAAATACTCAGGACAGACTAAAGTGTTCAGTTATGTAGTCTTAGAAACTTTATGCTTTGCAAGAGTTACCAAAGGGGAAAAAATAGGTAGGCAGTGATGACAACTTGCTGCCAAATTATGCAGTAAAGGACTTGGTATTTTTGCCTACCATGCTTGTATATCTTACACTATACATTGAAAAATCAGAAAATGATTTCTGTTAAACTACATGTGTTTTAGAACAAGTTACGTTTTAGTCCACAGACAAATTGAAGATTATAAGTCAAAAATGAATCATAAATATTTTTAAAGTACATACTAAACTTTACAGCATTTCAAGATCAAATTGCATTCTTTTTAATGTTGTTCAAAAGATCCATCAGACCAGCAAATATAAATGCATTGTAAAATCAGAAGACATTTAGTCCCTTAGTATGCACTAGACATTTCTGTATTTTATATAAATATACATTGATTTTAATGTAAACTAAATGGCAGTTGCCATAGTGATTCCTTTCTCATATGCCTACACACACATTTTAAACACAAAACAATGCTTAAAATATCTGGAATTTGAAGGATTTTTGGCATATTGTGGTGGGGAAAATGTAGGGAAGAGTCTATTAATACAACTGGGTAATTTTAAGTACAGTGTTGTTTATAGTACTATCATGTATAACGGGAAACACAGAGTTCTGACCTTCTTCCTTGCCCTTTTATATTCTTCATTGCTGAGCAAGAAAGAAAAAAAGTCTAGCTGTGGATATTTCTTCTTGGTGCAGGAACTGATGATATAGCAGGTTCTGTCGTGGTGTTGCTGAATTGCTTTGTGGGCTATATTTTATACAATTTATTATGCTAAGTCAAAATTATAATCTTTATTATTATTATTGAGATGAAATTTACTTATCTTGCATAAAAGCATCACAAAAATACACCCAAGTTATGGAAATATGGGGTTTGAAGGAGATAAGGCATGATCTTTAACACAGTTAAACAGAGCCAGAACGTTGGCTCAACCTAACGTCATGAGCCAACATGGGGGGAAGGTGGCTTTTAAAGACCCTTGTGAAGCAGGCAGTCAGGTGGGCCACAGGCTGCTTTTGTGGCCTTCTCTTGTAATGTGATGAGGAGTGGACTGGGATTATATAAGGAAAATCAGTGTGACATTAATACTGGTCATGTCAGGGCTACGTAGGAATTTTTTTCCCAAGGATATCTTTCAGGTTTGTTTTTTTTTTTGTTACCCCACACTGTTACTGAGAGTGTGGTAATCGGCACTTGATGGAGTCACTTTAATAGGTTGTCATTAGCATGTTAAAAGCTCAATTAGATTAAATAAGCACAGTGGCACATTTTGTGACCTCTCTAGGTTCGGTGGCTTTGGGGACTCCACTTGGGGCTCACATTGCCTGGGTAGGCCTTCACTTGTGTCTTAAATTGCGACAGCTGATCTGGCTGTCAGAGCTCTTCTGGCAAATCGTTCCACAGTTTTGGGGTGGCCGATGAAAAGGTCCTCTCTGTTGTGGCAAGATTAACAATAGCAAAATCTTGGAAGGGGAAAATAGAGTCAACTATGAAATATTGGAAAGAAAGTACTAGAGTTTATCTAAATGGCCAAGCTAAATAATGGTATTAGAGGAGGAAATAATGAAGAATTTACAAATAAATGGAGGCTGGCATTTGGCTATCTGAAAAGGAAGACAAAGGTAGATTTGAATGTAGCCACAAAGGGAATGTATTAAGATAAGAAATTAGGTTAGATGGTTGTTAGATATGAGATCCACATTGAATGGTGTTGGGAGTCTTGGGTGATGGGTTCATGGGTGTGGCGTAAGAGGGGTAGGGGTATGATTAGTGATAATTCTACAGTCATCAATATTTTGTATATGATTTGCATGAGATGGCTGTATAACATCTTGTTAAAATTTTATTTTTATGTTTGTTTTTTCTTCTCTTTTTTATTTACACAAAAACAACAAAAATAAAACTTTTTTAAAAAGGTCAGTGTGTGTGTGTGTGTGTGTGTGTGTGTGTGTGGAGCAGACACCCCCGCCCCCAGAGGACCTCAGTGTTCAGGGCAGATTGTACAGGACAAAATGATCCTGTAAGTAACCTGGACCCAATTATTTGCAATATAACCTCCAGGTTATATCTTTTTATTGCTATGTTAGGACCCTAGTCAGAATCAGATTCTCCATACTTATTTTTATGATAAAATAAAAACATTCTATGCTAAGATATTCTGCAGTTTGATGCTAAGCGTTAAATACAATATTTCTTACTTTGGAAATCTATAAATAAAATATCTCATTGTTAGCATAGAGTTGCAAGCATTGTAGTACAGATAAATTACTGCTAAATCATCAAGCACTGTTTGGTGATTAGGATCACCAGGCAGACTCCTGTCTTCATTCCCCATCTCTCTTGCATGGACATCTTCTCTTTCCATTTAGGAGATAACTTCAGTTACGTCTGCATTGAAGTTTGTGCTAGTTATACTGTTTGTGTTAGCCTCAACATCATTCTGAATATATGGGTGATTTGAATGCAATATTCCTGCTTCTTGGCAGGGGGTTAGACTGGATGGCCCATGAGGTCTCTTCCAACTCTGATTCTATGATTTCAATCAGTGTTTTGATACAAGTTATGCTTGGTAGAAATGTTAATATAGATTAAACTATACATATCCTAACTGGGGTGTATAAGTGCCTGCCCCAGTTTGAATTCAGATACAAATTGTTTTAGACTTAGTGCACATCTGGTTTAATGTGGATCTGAATCAATATTTGGAAATCAGAATTTGTATGCTGCCCATTTACACGGAGAAACAAAAATGACCTGACCTACTGTTGTGTTCAATGATCTATGAAATTTCAAAGTGGTTTAATTCTGATAGATTGTAGAATCATAGAAACAAAGGGAGGGTTGGGTGAACCACCTTGACATTTATTTTTAAAGCTTGCTAAGATGTTTTGTTTTTTGGCAGAATGGTAGTTGAAGAGGGTCACCATTCCACCATTCTCTTCTCTTGCTGCTTTTGCCAAACTAGAAAGGCTGCCAATTTTTAGGTTGACTAGCAATGAGAAGAATGCTGGCAGCTGATTAGTCACTCAGCATCAAGGAGATACTAACTAGAAACCCAGAAGATGCCCCGGACCTTCTACTATTTTTTGTTTGTTTTAACCATGTTGCACCTGACCTCAAGCCATTTGGAAGAGGCAGGTAATAAATAATAATAATAATAATAATAATAATAATAATAATAATAATAATTGTTATTATTATTATTATTATTCTGACACAAAACCACAGTATGTCACAGAAAATGAGATCTGAAAACAAGATCTATATGCTGGATTTCATATCAAAAAATCACAAGTCAAAAAATTCCCAAGCATCTAGGACTGTGTGAAGTAGTTCCGAATGATGTGCACAGATCCAAGTAAGGTGGCCTTTTGCAGTTGACAGATCATGATTTTGTCAGTGTTGATTGTTTCCAAATGCTGGCTGAGATCTTTTGGCATGACACCCAGTGTGCCAATGACCGCTGGGACCACCTGTACTGGTTTATGCCAGAGCCTTTGCAGTTTGATTTTGAGATCTTCATAACGGCTGAGCTTTTCCTGTTGTTTTTCCTTAATGCAGCTGTCACCTGATATGGCGACATCAATAATCCAGACTTTTTTTCTTTTCCACAATCATGATGTCGGGTGTATTGTGTTCCAAAATTTGTCAGTCTGGATTCGATAGTCCCACGGTATTTATCATCATCATCATCATTTTTAATATTGCTAATAGCTGTGTGGAGAAAGTTATATGGCACTGAAACTATACATGTCCTTTTAGATCCATGAGCCTGACCATAGTGGAAATGGAATTATCCTCATGTTTGTCAAACCTGGTGTCACTGAAACACTTGTCAGTCCTGAATGTTTCTGGCAAAGTACTTAGAACACTGTACGGCTGTACCAGGCGCTCCAACTTCTTTTCCTTTCTATTGAGTGTTTGCATGTATTCCAAAGTTCCATGCATCTTGCAATAAGGTGGCTTCCCTTGGTTTGCAATAATAGGGCCAATGACCCATCCATTATCATTATGTTCTTTCGTTCCGGCCCTTTTTCTGAGTTAAGGAGGGAAAAGGGGAACCTTTAGTTCAGTTCACACAGAGAAGCCTTTCGTACAGGACGTGAATCAGTTTCATCTGTAAAAAGCTTCATCTTTTACAGCTTTGCTGGGGAGATCCAGTTCCACAGATCTACAGAGAACTACAGCCTAGCCTTTGTTGGGGAATTTAGTTCCACAACTCCACAGCCAGCTCTTTGCTGGAGAAATACAGCTCCACGGTTTTCAGCTAGCCTTTGCTGGGAAACAAAGGACTTCTTTCCTCTTGTAAATCTACACAGAGACTTTGGCCTGGTAAGGACCTCTCACAGCAGGCATAACGCAAATTGGAACCGGGTGTAGGGGCCCCATGCCAGCAAAGCCTAAATATAGATTGCCCAAGGAGGGGTCAAGGATTTCCCTTATAGAAGGAAGAAACAGTTTATGAATAAAGTTGCCTGTCCCTTGTGGATTTAAGCAAGCCACCAGTTGATTCAAAGCCTTGAAGTATTTGTTGGATATATTAAAGATTTAAGCAACAATAAAACCTTTGTTGAACTTTCTAAGTCTTTAAAAGAACTTTGTGTGGGGAAATCCGAAGGCCTCTCAGCCGAGGCACCCTCGGCATCCCGTTGGGCATTCAGAAAACACGTCCTGTCTTCAGACTCTTTCACAGGCCCAGTGCGTGACAGCACAAACACCTTTGCACTTTTTCAACCCCATGAAGAAACAAAAATTTGCAACAGGCGAGCTTTTTGTGTGGTGTAATGACTTAGCCCATAATCATTTGTGAAGCAAAACTGTTGGTTGTGACTCATTGTTTGATGATGTCGACAATGGAATGTGATATCTACTTCTCCACGGAGGTAGTTAAAGGTGTCACAGGCAGTGTCATTGTGCAGTAAGATTTACCATCTATATTTAATTTTCATACTTAGGTCATGATTCTTTTATTGTAGTGTGAGTAAACATTGGCATAGTTACATTGAATCCCATAGCTGATTACACAAAGGCTGCCAAGAGTTTGAACTCACCTACAAAGTCAAAAATGAGAGAAAAGACTGTTGAGTAATGTTGAAGAACTGCATTTATGCAACCTCTGAGCTCATACAGGTTAGGCATCTGTTTTTATTTCCTACCAGCTTAGGAGAACACAACCACTGATACCTTGAAGTTGTTTATTAAAAGTGTTTTGAATGGAATAGCATTTCATATCTTACTGCTAACTGGAACTTTCCATTAAGTTCAACCTTCTTAGGGCTTCCAAGATAAGATTTCCTCTCTTCTTCCAAAAGATGCTTTACTTAGAGTACTGCCTTTTCATTTTGGAGAAAGATTCTATCTTGACAAAACATATTGGTGGTTCTAGTCCTGTTAGACATTAGGGACATGACTATTTTATCCCATGGAAATTTTGTTGGTGAAGTAATTCTCCTCTGGCTGAACATCACAGCTACATATTTCCCTTACAGAATGTTATTTATCATTTTTTCATATTTAATGAAGTCATTTATAACGTTTCCAAGAACCTTCACTCTCTGGTGTCTACTCATACCAGCACAGGATTTACTCCAGTACTCAGCCATAGACCTAAGCTAACCTATGTCTTTTCACAACTGTTATTTCCCCAAACCACTACAGCTTTGGAATAGAGAGTAGTTCATTGTGCGTTTTGTGCCACAATGTCCCTTTTTACATTTACTAATATTATATCCTGACATAACCTTTCTTATCAAAGTTGTTTCACCATGTACATTTTGTCAGAGGTTCATGGCATTTCTTTATCCATGGTCAGAAACCAGATTGCATTTGTTTGATATTAGAAGGGGTCTAGCCTTGTTACAATGATCCTAGAGAAATCAGGTCAACACAGAGGCCCAAGAAAAGGCAAATCTTGTAAAGGCTATTTTAAATGGGTTTCTTCAATGATAAAATGCTGTATTGGATAAGAAAAAGACCTGTTCCATCTGTGGTCTTTTCCATTCCACCATGAATATTTCTGCTTCAGCGACTTTCCTGGTAGAAGTGCCATTAATTCAGATTTGTAAAATCCGCACATTGGCACAGTGATTTGTTTTTGTGCATCATGCTTGTGCAGACCTAAAAAGCAGAAGAGAGGTGAGTTTGGGCAAAGCAAGTACTGGTGTGACAGCTCTGATTTGAGTGAAAAGACAGGACTTGTAGAGTGATATGAATTGCAACCAATACTCTGGAAGGTTCCAATATTTGTGCAGGTCAATAATTTTGCATTTCTAGTCTTTCCAACCCAACAAACATGTATTATTTTCATGTACACTTCAAATACCATAGATTCTTCACCTTGTTTGGGTGATGTGTTCATCTCTGCAGTAGTACACTGGACCAGTGCAATTCCATAAAACAGCAATAAAGTGGCTTCAAAAATGACTTGATGATTCAAGAGAGAAAGATGAATCTTTGATTAGAACTGTTGTATTTCTCTCAGAATTTATGGAGCACATTTAAGGATCTTCAAATTTGGAGGAAAAAGAGAATAAGTAAATGTTTTGGGTCATAAAGGAAAACTTTGGGGAAGTTATATTTATAGACTTCAACTACCAGCATCATTTGAATAAGAAAATAGGACAGACTTAGCTGTATACCACATATATAAGTCAACTTGTTTTTTGGATTTATATGACTGTCTTTTACTGCATGTGCCAGTTTTATAAGGATTGTTCAACATTTGAGCCCTTACTCTAGGTGTTTCTAGAAATGAGGTGGGTGATATTGGTTTGGTTTCTTGTTATTCTTGCTGGTATGTCCCCCTTCCGTTGAATGTATGTGTGTTTATATTGTATGGAGAAAGAACTAAATCATTAAAATCAATTAAATTATCAGTTAAGTTGAAGATGTTAAAAAAAAGGATAGCGTAATTAAAATTTTTTTTGACTTGATTGGTTTAAATTGGAATTTTAACATTAATTCCAGCATTGTTATTAATTCAGTTATTAATTAAGTAAATGAGATACATTGCTAAAGAGCCAAGAAATTCTACATTTTCCAGCTTATTCTATACCCAAAGCCTAATTCTCTTTGATATTTTTAAAAAGATTTTTGCTATTCATTAGCCACTCTGGAATTGCAATAGGGTTTAAGTTATAAGATCCAAACAACTCCTTTTAGTTCTTGAATAGAGACTACAGCTTATTTAATGCCAGCATTACAGTTTTAAGACTTACTAAGGATAGCTTTGAATGTAGTAGTTTTAGTTACAGCCAGATAGTTTATCTGTGTTCTATACAAAATTTAGAACACAGACTCCCCAGTGGTCTCAGGAAATTTAATTTTGAAGGTTTTACATTTGAGAATTTTGATGGAATCCACACAGGAATCGGTAAGCTAAAGAAAAATTAGGGATAAGGTGATGAGATCATGAGGAAAGCAAGAAGGGAAACCAAGAGAAGGGGTCTTGGTCAGATGAATGAAAAACGAAGTTTACAAAATTCAGCGAAGCTGTTTCTTGCTCTCCCACCTTCAAAGGAGGGACAAGTACATGTGTGTGTTTGTGTGTTTAAAATCACGGTCAGCATTTTCCCACTTCATTCTTGTGAGGCTTTTAGTGTATTCCAGTTGTCATTTAACATCAAGCTAATAGTTACATTGTTTCTTCTTCTAACATAAATGCAATTTAATTTTGTTTTGTTTAGCTTAGTAACAACTAACCCTCTCCTGTAAACATACCTGACTGTTTACGGTTTTGTTTTCTTTTGTTTTGATTATGATTGATCATGTTGTTGGTGCCATGTTGTTAAGACAAGATATCTTAACAAGAAATGCATGCGTATTCCCTGATTTGTGTTGGTTCTTTCTTCAGGTCTCCATGTAAAATGGACAGACTTGAGAAACCTGTTCATTTGTACAATATTGTGGGCTAGCCCATGCTCATGAATTTTGTATTTAAGTAAAAAAATGAACAGGGCTGTCCCATGTATAGAACGTGACATTCTGTTTGAAACACGTAAAATATTTTTCATAACACTCTTATTAATATGTTTTACTGATCTTGGGATTGATTTTGAGTAAGAATCTGGTCTTCCACAATGGATGCCATGTGGTCTGCCATGATAGAATTAAATGTATATTTTGCTTTCTTTGTGATGTTCTATGATTAGAAGAAGTCTGTACACCTACTGACATAGCACTGACACATTTCAAACCATCTTCAGAGCAGGATATGTAGTTGAGACTGCTATGGTCACCTTAGTGGATAATCTCTGTCTTAACACTGACAAGGGGTGTGTGTCCTTATTGGTACTTCTAACCTCTCAGCGGCTTTTGATACCGACAATTGTGGTATTCTTCTGTAACACCTCAGGGGAACTGGGGATTGGAGTTACTGTGTTGCAGTGATCAAGTCATACCTCTCAGGCAGGTCCCTAATGGGGGTGCTTAGGAATAGCTGCTCCTCAAAAAAGGGAGCTGTTATATGGCATCCTACAAGGTGCCATTCTATCCCAAATGTTTCTAAATATTTACATGAAATTGCTGGGATAGATCATCTGGAGATATGAGGTGGGGTGTTATCAGTATTCTGATAACACCCGAATATATTTCACCATGCCTTCAAAAACAGCCTCAGTTAAGGATAGTGTGTCTCCTCTGAATGAATGCCTGGATTAGATATTGGGTTGGATGAGAGAGAAAACAAACAAAATGAAACTGAAAAGGGCTTACCATCAAGGGCTCTAATCAGGGAAAGGAGGTATATTAACCCTCCTCCTGAAATAATGTATTCGCAGCTTGGGAGTGCTCCTGGATCCATCTCTCCAAATTTCAGTTCAGGTAGATGCGATGGTCAGGAATGCTTATCAGCTTTGACTGATACACCAGCTGCACCCTTCCTAGATTTGGAGAACCTAAAGATGATAGTACATGCACTGATCACCTCAATGTTAGTCTTCTGCAATGTGCTTTACATTGGGCTACCTTTGTACCAAGTTCAAAAACTCTAGCTGGTTCAAAATATGGTGGCCTGATTGATTACAGGAACATCCAGGAGGGAGCATATTACACCCATACTAAAATCACTCCACTGGCTGCCACTTAGTTTTTGGGCAAAGTACAAAGTGTTTGTTGTGACTTTTAAAGCCCAATGGATCCAGGTTACCTAGTGGATTGCCTGGGGGTGGGGGCAGCTACTCCAGCCAGACAGAACTTGACTGGTGGTCATCACCCAGAGGACCATTTAATTGGCTGCCCCAAGACTGTGGAATGACCTACCAGAAATGCTCTGATAGCTAAATGAATGGTCCAAATTTAAAACACATTTAAAGACCTATCTCTTCCAGCAGGCCTACCCAGTCAGTTTTAATCATGGATTTAAACTTGTGTCTTATGTTTCAATCTTTGTTCTGTGTATTTTGATATGTATTTTGTAGAAGTATGTTTTAATATTTTATAGAATATTTTAGATTATTATGTGTTTTAGTGATGTTGTACCCCACCTCGAGCTGCGAGAATTGGGTAAGAAGTAATAATAATCATAATCATCTATATGATAAAGTATGGTATAATTTTGCTTCATCTAGTCAGTATGTGCTAGAGAATGGCATGATAAAACACTGTCTGGTTAGTAGATTCTTTTTATAAAGCGTAGGTTGACCCATTTATTCACCAAGCCTACAGCTGGGAAAAAACCATAACTTGATTTGCAAGTCTAACTTCATGCACTTTTTGTTTTCTTGTTATCATGTCCTCACTAACTCCCTCCCTGCATGTACCGAGAATAACAGATATATGACACAGAGACTGTTGATGCCTTTGAAAAACGAAGATGGAATGTTGAAGAGGTGTTTGCCAAAACTTCTACTTGCATGTGGCCTTTCATAAGACAGGAACACAGAGGCAAATGAATGTTGCACGTTCTCGTGGCAGCAATATAACACAGGAGAAATCTACAAGACATCCACCTTTCACTGCGGCACACATAAATACACACACCATTTCTTTGAGCCTTTAGGCCATTCTGCTTTCTTTGCTGCTCAAGTAGAAAGGAACATATGGCCCAGAGTCACTATAGATCACATAGGTTTGTGATTGTAGTGTAGAACTGCAGCTGTTTGAGTGCGGAAATGCCCAAACATGTATTCAATTTACAAACATTTGGCAAGTGTTCAGAAAAGGAGCATAATCTGGTTTCATCTAAGACTCCTCTTTCTCTGTTCTCCATCCCCATGAAGAAGTGTTTGATATCTGATCACAATTTAATAAAAGTGATAGAGGAATAGAGTGGAAATGTATCCAGGAAGTCCACTCAAAAGACCTTTACTCACAAATACTTCACTTATCCTGTTTTTCCTTTCTTTCTTTCTTTCTTTCTTTCTTTCTTTGATTATTTATTCAGATCAGCACCTCCCATCCTGTTTTAACCCTAATCATATTTGTAATTGAGGTTAAATATTATAGTTGGTGGTGGGATTATTTTCCAACCTTTATGCTTAAAATGTTTCTGTTTGTATAAAATTGAAGTGCTACTCTGGCTTAAAAAGATTAATTTTGTTCGATTAATTTTGTTAACACTTAGATGAGAAACATTATTTTGTAAGCTGTGAGAGTTACTCCTTTGTTTTTTAAATTAAAACTTTACCTTACAACGAGAATTGTAGAAGGAATCTGAGAGTAGAGCTTCTTCATTGAAGTTGTTTTCCTGCCACTGCAGACTGTTAACAGTAGAATTATAGTTTGTTTAACAGTATTACAAGCTGTTTAATATAGAAAAACTATAGAAGTATGAACTTCAGATCGAAAAATAATTATACAGAATACCACTAAATAATATGGATATTGCAATGCCTGAGTATGTAGTATAGGCAGCCCCAAAGTTACAAACATCTGACTTAGTAATGACTCATTATTAAGAACGGGGATGAGACAACAGGAAGTGAGAGAAATCTACCCCTCGGAAGGGAAATTTACTCTTGAAAGCATTATCATGGGGTAAAGGTATCTCCATAGAAGCTTTCTCACCAATGCTTGTTTCCATAACAAGCTATTTTTTCCAAATTCGATTATCACAGGGAGAGAAAGTGAGGTGAATCTTTTGAACATGGACAGCAACCCCCCCCCCAAAAAAACCACCACAGGGGTGTTAACATTTCCCCATATTATCCAAACCCACTCTCTTTCTCTTTCTCTTTCTCCCCCCTCTCTCTTTGTGTCTGTGTGTATGGCTGGAGTTAAATTTAAAAATGTACCTGTGTTCCAACTTACAAACAAATTCAACTTAAGAACAAATGTACTGACACTAACTTCTTTGTAACTTGGGGACTGCCTGTACTTACAGATGCTAGACTTACTCCCAACTTCAAGGCTAGGGAATCCGACCCTCCAGAAATTGTTGGGCTCCAATTCTCTTTATTTCCCAGCCTTACTAGTGAAGAGAGATGATGGGACCAGTAGTTCATCAACATCTGGATAGCAATGTGCTACCCATCTCTGCTTTGGCTAGTGTTCTGCATGTTAACGCAGTCATCTTTCTCTATTGATCAGATTTGGAAATGTAGTCATATTCTGCATGAGCTCCTGAAATGATTTATAGTTTTGTGACAGAAACTTGTCCTCTAGAACTCTGTAAAGCACTGCACATTGATGCTCTCCATAAATAATTGAATGCATTCCAATATATTAAAACTGCTGGCAAATGGAAGCAAAAGTTATGTCTTATATAAAGAGATCGAATAAGCCGAACTCTTTATATAAGACCCTTTGAGTAGTAGAAGGACAGTCTCTCCTCATTTCTCTATTCTCCTTCACTGGAATACAGTACCTTTTAAACATGGAAGGTTTGATTTCCAACAATGTATTTACCTTTCCTTGCAAAGATAAATGCTTTTACCTTTCTAATTTTAAGGGAGTCAAGACAGCTTTCAAGGCATGAATTTAACACTTAGAAATGTCATATAAAATAGTATTAGCTGCAAACAGCTATTTAGGAAAAAGATCAATATAGCAATAGCAAGTGATAAAACAGGAGCTAAGATCAGCTAAGGTTACAATATAATGATAGTTATTACAACGAAGAGTCCTCTTATTCACTTGGTGTCTTTAGCAGGGCATCTTTATAGAGATAGCCCCATAGCTGGAAGGTATGTAAGGAAAAAGTTCTGCTTTCTGATAGTTAGCTGCTTCACCCCAAAAGGAAAGTGCCAATATACTCTGTGCACAATTCCTAGGCTGCTCAGAGTTTTAAAGTGAGAATCAACTATTTGAATTGATCCATAGTGAATGCAATACTAGAGTGTCTTTTGTGTGTGCATAAGATAGATTGCAGTCAGCCTTTATTATTCTTTCGAGAGTCCAGTGACATTTGATGTCTCAAAGACCTTGTTCATTTTTGCCTTTAAAAAATTGAAATATATCATCAAATTTTTGCGTACCTTTCTTTCATATACACAAGAATTTTTGGGTTGTTGTAGGTTTTTCCGGGCTATATGGCCATGTTTTAGAGGCATTCTCTCCTGACGTTTTGCCTGCATCTATGGCAAGCATCCTCAGAGGTAGTGACCTCACTGCCTCTGAGGATGCTTGCTATAGATGCAGGCGAAACGTCAAGCGAGAATACCTCTAGAACATGGCCATATAGCCCGGAAAAACCTACAACAACCCAGTGATTCTGGCCATGAAAGCCTTCGACAATACAAGAATTTTTGCTGCTTCCTTGTTATCTAGTTCATTGTGTAAAATATAATGCAATAGATTAACATTTTATACATGAAATCCCCATGTTGGAATTTTCTTCCAGGAAATTTTTGAAGGGTTCTCAGTCTTTTTTTAATATTGAAGGGTCTTTTATTGGAAGATATCTTGTCGAAATATCATTTTTTTTCTTTTTCAGCTACTTTTACTATCTAGTCTTCCATTTTTGTTGTTTCTTCTAGTTCCCATGTCCACGCATACACAGTTCTTGTTGCAGTTGTCATCAGAATGAAAAATCTGTCATATGACTTCAAAAGTGATCTATCTGTTATGCCTGGTAATGCCTCTGGATGCATGGGTATTTAAAGTTTTTATACTTTTTCTCTAGTTTTATGGATCTCAATCCAATTTCTTTTCTTTTTTTTCTTTTTTTTCCTTCTTGTAGGACTACCACATATGAAAAAACAATTGTTTTGGTGGTTTTTTACATTTTCAAGAGGCATTTTAATTGTGGCTGCATTTTGGCTATTTTTACAGGTGGAACATTTAGGTTTTCCAACAGTAATTTCTGGATATTTTCATTTTTACTTTACAGAGGCATTTCCACTCATTTAGAGTAATGGTACGGCCAATATGTTTGACTCATTTTAGCAGATTTTTTTTATATAGTCATTTTCTTTGTGTAGTTTTAGCAGCAGGGCATACCTTTTGGATAGTTGTTTATTTCTTGTGTGTAATAGTTTGATGGAATTGGTCTTTTCTTCCTCAAATCCTCCTTTTGATATTGATGATGTATTTGTGTAAATTCAAACCAGTTCAGGTTGTGGCCTTGTTGGTTTATTTCCATTTTTTTTTACTTGGAAATTGCCTTGTGTCTTCCACTTGAGTGTCTTGCAGTAGTAGTTAAGGAAGTGTGTTTGTTTTCCTCCTGCAAGTGTCACAACCTTCTGAATGATTAAGGAAGTTTTGGACGTGTTCTTCTTGCATTGTGTTGAATGACAAATCTATTTTTCAAAACTGAGCAGAGTTTATGGTGTGCTGTGGGAATCTGCCTGTCAAAGAGATTGCTTTAAAAAAGACCAAGTCCTAGAATGCACTTAAAGCAACTCTCAGTGTATGCCACTTAAAAATCCCAGTAGTTACCTTTGAAATGTGTTAATATGTTCGGTATCTTGACTGTATGCTGATGAGACACAATTATATCCTTGAAATGATAGTATATGCAATGGGTGGAAAATGAAAATCCTTGCAGCCTTATCAGAGAAAATTGGCATCTCTAAAAGTTAGTTTCCAAAGCCAGTCTGAATTACAGATGTTAAATCTATACTATTTGATATAAAAGTTTATAAAGCCTAAATGTGACATTGTAGCTTCATGATTTTCCTTCCTTCTTCTCCTTCAACAAAAAGATGTTAGCAATGAACAATAGTAAATGCCTCTTGTTCCATTTACAAGTATCTCAGAATGACTAGATATATATTTATTTTAGTCCTCCGCAGTGGAGTACTTAGAGGAGCCCCCAGAAGAGCACATAAATGCATGTTTTGTTCCCTCAGAAGAATGAGTTAGCTGTTTCAATGAAAAACAAAGGCTTAAATAAAGACAAAATTAGAGGCACTTTTATCTGACAAGCTTGAAAGGAGAGACAGTACCCTTCCTGCACACTTGTATATATATGCATTATACACTTGCACACATACCTGATTCTTATGTATTAAATTAAAACTAAAGATTTCTAGAAGTTTATTTTATTTTATTAAGTCTTTTAATATTGTTTCACTTTTATATCATATATATAATAAATATTTAGTTTGTATACAAATGGCCTAAGGTCTAAACATTAATAAACTACTATAACTGCAACTATTATGGCTCCTTACAAAAAAAAATCCTTATTTCCATGTACATCTTTTAAAGTAACTGCTTTTATTGTCATGCTATCTTGCTCAAAATCTTCAGCTAAAACCCTAGCCATTGTGACTTGGTCATTCATTCTACTGGTCTCACTGGAGCTTGCTTTTGAGTGAACTCTGGGTAGTACTTAGTATCTTACTTTAAAGGCTGTGTTTTTATTTCTGAAGCCTCATAGACCTCCAGTTTAAAGCTGGTTTACTTACTCCAGACTTCATACTTAGGAAGTACCTTGTAATTTTCTGACAATGGAAGTATTGAGCAGTAAATGTGGTTACCTGTGAGAAGTAACAGGAAAACTCAAAAATCAATTAAGCATTTGTTTTTTGCTTAATTCTGTTATCACTGCCAGAAGTTTTCCCCTGAACCTTCTTTTCAACTTGGTCGTGAAGTATTTTGTAACGCAAGTAAATGAATGGGAAGCATAATATCATAATATATTGGATAGTGTGAGTGTACATGTGTGTTTTGGTAGAAATCACTTGAATCAAGAAAATGTATAAATTACGCATTATGTCTGAATTGAGATAATTTAAGACATTCCATGCTCAGGTTTTAAATTTTCTATGTGTCTTAGTTCTATAGTATACATAAAATTGTGAATGAGTAAATACCTTGTAATTTATATCATTTTGTTTATGACTGACTGCTGAAATAATATGAAATCTTCTTCTTCCCATAGTTATGAACAATTTTTAATCTGCCTGAAGTCTCCCCTCCTAACATATATTGATCCCTAATTTCTTACTATTTATCAGCTTTTAACTGTCTACCAAATAATTTCTGAATTTAGCACTTTCACATTTTTAAAGCTGTATGTGTAAAGATTTTATTCTTTCGGATTTTTTGCAAAAAGTTAGAAACTAGATCAGACACCACATAAAATCCTAAAAATATCAGATAATTCATTAGCAGTTTTCCAGTTGCGTTTCTAGGATACGAAATTAATATACGTCCCCAAGATGAAAAAAAGTTGTGTATGTAGATTTTATTTTATTTTATTTTGCAAAGTATTTTCCAGCTCATGAGTCATATTTGACCAACTGCTTTCACGGGAAGACGTGGCACTTTGTTGAGCTATTCAAGACTCAAAAAGACTGTCTTAATTTAAAACAAGGAGCCTTTGTTTTAGTTGGTGACTGTCTTGTGAAATTTTTCAGTTCTCAGCGGGTTAACCAGGGAACAGGGGCAGAGTCATAATTGGCCTATTTAGAGTGTTTTGCATGTGAATAGTGTGTTAGTGAAGCATTACTAAGTCTGTTGTGAGTGACATGGTGATTAGAATTTAGATTAGGGAAAACACATTCTGTACTTTATCAAGTACAGTAATTAGTTCAGTCAGTAAAAGTTGATTACAAGTAACGATAAAGTTAGATTTTTGGGTACTTAATTTTAAAATTTCTTTATTAAATGGAAAATTTCTTCATCATATAAATGGTAGTATCTGCACCTGTTTTATTGCACATCAGAAAAATTAAAAGAACAATGAATCCAATGCAGAGTATAATCAGGGGATTTATATATTATGGGTAAGTTTCTATGTAGTTATAGCAGTAGAATTTTTAGAAAACGACAGTCTTTGCTTTTTCCATGCTGTGCTTAGATACTATTTCTTCCAGTTTAGTAACAACTGTTATCCATTCAGAAGACATTTCGGATTTGTGGATGCTCTCTTTCTTAATACTATAAGGGGAATGATCTTAAAGTATTTTGATGAAGTTCTCTGTGTTAGTTTTAATAGTCTGCATCTCAGTCCCCATGGGTTTTAGCAAAGCACTGGTTTATTTTAGCAATGCCTGATTTTATATTTACATCTTATTCATGTGTTATGTACCTGATTACCAGATTTTACTAACTTTTAGTCACCTTTCTTACTTAGTTATGTTTTGCACAAATGTTTTCCATTAGGTGATTAAGAACTATTTTTGTATGATGAAATAATTTTATAGGAAATAATTCTCATGGTAAAATATTATGTTAATTGTAAAAAAACACCAGTTTGTTCACCTAGAATAAGCTAAAGAAACAGGTGGAGATTTTTGTGCTCAGTAAAGTTCCCAAAAAGTTCATATTTTCAGCTGCGATTTCCTTAGGGCAGAATAACTAGAGAGTTGTTTCAGATATTTCACTATTTCCCCAACAATAAGGATAATTTTGTACTCCTGTTCGATGTGAAGAAAATTAATTTTATAGGAACTGTTTTGAATATCTGATTGTAAAGTTTAGAAATTTATTTTGGGCTTATGCTTTAGTTTACATATACGATATATATATATATATCAACTCTGATATAAATGAGTGTAGAAGAGCTAAGAGGACATTTGATGTAACAATACTTTTCCCCCCAAAATCTTCCAGCAAAGTCTCCTCGGAGGTGACATGGAAATGGGCAACCCCGGTGCTCTCTCACCCACCAAACCTGGCTCTCAGTACTATCAGTATTCTAGCAATAACCCACGAAGGAGGCCTCTGCACAGTACCTCTGTGGGTAAGTTACCTCATGCTACTTCTTTCTCTACATTTGTAAACTGAACTTTCATCTCATGGTAATCAATAAGAAATCCATGAGAAATGCTGAGCTATCTGGATGTAACTGACAGGGATAGAGACTGCTGCAAGCATACGTCTTATACCCACTCTGTCTCCTACTTTCAGAAGTACAAACAAAGAAAGTTCGAAAGGTTCCTCCAGGTTTACCATCTTCAGTAAGTACTTCTTCTCTATCTCAGTATTTGCATTCTCATTGCTTCTTTTAAGAAGAGCTGTACTGTTGGTATTGTTTTACAAATTACACCAAATCCTTTCCTGTCTTATTTGTATTAGTGATAAATGAAACGACAACTATATGAAATGTTTTCTTGTGACCAAAAGAGTAAGAGGACTGATGATGAATATTTTTCATTTGGATTTATTTATTTACTTGTTGTATAAAAAGAAACTTTGGAATAGTGCCTCTAATTTCAATAGTTTTACCAGTATCCATCTCCAGATAGGATGCACATTAGTTTCACGTGCTGGTTAACTTCTTTGTCAGTATTATGCTGATTTATGGATTTGCATGTTAAAAGAGATTTGTGGAGAGGATTTATGAAACATTAACATGGGTCTGAGCCCAGAATAGAAGAAAGACATCTTCATTTTCCACTGAAGTTTTTGAATTAAAGCTGTAAATGTACCTGCACAAATGCTCTCTCAGTGTGTGTGATTCCAGGTGTCAACCAGTTGACTCCAGGTGTTACGAAAGGAATTATGGGATACAGTAATAAATGAAGACACAATTAATGTTCTGATTGTTCCCACTGCTTTAGAAATATTCTGATAATATCCTAATTAATTACTTACACATATTTAAACCATTTTTGCAATCGAAATTTCTTCACATTTTGTGATGCTTGCTTTGTGTAGAAAAGATTGTGAATATACCAGTTGGTTTTTGTTACACATCCTTTTAAAAATAATGTAATAATATAATATGCCATTTTAACGACTTTCTAGAGGAATTTAAAAATAAAATATAGCAATAATTTGTACTGAAATAAGGCCAAAAATAGTTTTATATTTAAATTGGTACTATTTGATTTCATTGTTATTTGTACTATACTGTGAAGAAAGAAGTCAGTTTTGCAATGAAGTACAATCTTACTTCAAAGCAATCACATAAGTAAATGTTGAATCAGCCAGAAACAGTACTCGTAGATAGACTTTTAGATACAATATTTCAAATCAAAATAAAATGTGCATGATTTTTGTTTTTTACCTTATAAATAATTAAAATGACTCAGGAAAAGTAGCTTGACAATTTTAAAGTTGTCAAAAGTTTGCTAAAGTTAATTAGCCCCTGTTTCTGTTATTACATTGTTAAGTTTCTGGGATTTTTTTTACTAGCGAAAAAACATGCTAGTGCTCATAAGCTTTAGTTTAGCATAATTTTAGTTCTGTTGACCAAGAAGGATTCAATAGTTAAAGGGATAAATTAATTTGTTTCATTAAAGCAGTTTTTAAAATGTAGTACATCTGAACTCTTGCACATATTGCTGAAAAATATTAGGCAAGTAGATAGTAAATTGGCAACTAAATTTGACTTGGCTATTTTGGCTATATGAGATAAAATAAGGGCTAATATAAGACTATATCACATAAGTACTTCTAAATTGTGTTTTTAGGGAAGTAATTGTTTCCCTCAAACATTATTATAGAGATTAGGGAAGAAGTATTACAAGTGATATATATGTATCTTGCACCCGTGTCTAAACTCTGAATTTGGACGGTACATGTACCATTTGCAAAAATTATTTCAAAAATTATTTCACCTCAAAGGCGAAAAAAACATAGTGTCATATTTTCATCATTTAGAAAATGATTTTGTTTTTAATTGTGGTAGCTCAAATTATATTTCTCTGTATATTTAATGTGCATTTCTAGTGCCCATTTTTACATATCTTTTCACTAACTTTATAGTACCTGTTTAGATTAGAAAGTCTTCATTCAAAACATTGACCACTTACACATCAATAAAGCATTTTTTCTTAACCATATAAAAGTATCCTATCTAAATTCATAAACATTAGTAGAGGAGGTATTTTCATTAAATTGTGATATTTGCACAAAATAAAGTAGAATTTAGTGCTGGGGTTTACGTTTTTAGGGCATTTTGTGGGTTTGGTTTTTACCTCCACATAATTTTTAAAAATAAATTGGAATATCTTGGTTTTTGGAAAATAAGTGTTGTTTCATTCATAGTCCATTTAGTTTCTTCAATGAAAACTGTTATTTAATTAAAAACTAGAAATAATAAAATCAAATCATTTTACTAACTGTTTCTTTTGTATATTCACAACCAGAAGTACATTTTGTGAGATATATTAAGATCTGGGGATCCCAATGCTATCCTTTATTGAACACAGGGCTATTCACCTTCAAGCCATATACCAAAGTACACAGCAATTTTTAAAAGAAAAATAATATTAATATAGCTAAACAGCAGAGGTCTCTAAATGAATGTTGTATTCCATAACTGGGCAAAATATATTTAAATAATACATCTTGTCGCATTATGGTAGATGATGCTATTATATTGGATAAACAGTATTCATTTATAAATTGACTAAACAGATTATACTGTACTTAGCTGATAGAATGGAAATATTCTCTTTCTATTAAAATGGGTATTAAACTGTCACTGAATATTCATATGATTGTTTATAAAGGGTTTCAGGAATTTTGTTAATGCACAGATGTCTATAACAAATGTCCATAAATATATAGTGAAAGAGAAAAGAGGGAGAATCAGAAAAAAAAACCCCAAACATAATGATGTTTTCCAGAGAGATAAGATATTTGTTTGCTTATTTAGAAAATGACAACCCGGAATTGTCCTGTTTTAGTATTAGGCTGCTAGATCCCTCCTTCCTATGCACATAATTAGGAGCAGTTTGATTCAATGGCACAAAGCATAACATGGAGCGCCAGTAGTCTGGGAAAGCTTATGTGGTTATTCTCAGTTGAGGAAGTATGACCTGTTCTTAAAACTGATTATGAAGTTCATGTTTTTACTCATATTTTTGAAAAGATGTATGCATAGAGATAGCTGCTAATCACTAAAGCGGTGTGCTTATTTGTGTATTTGCTTATTGCAACACTAAGATAACATGTTGAGACAGTTATACAACTGACTAACATCCAGAATATTTTCTTCCAAATGGATGTGAATGAGACATTGAAGCGCATTAGTATTCATTTTCCTGCCATTTTTTTACACATTTCAGACACAAACAGTGGTGTCAAAACCACCTCAAGATTTTCAGATTTCTTTGAAAAAATCAGGAACTGCTCTTATCCCATAACATCTTTTCCCAAATGAGTTCCCCAGATGTTATCATCCCCAGCCAGCCAAGGGTGATGGGAACTGTTGTCTGATAACTTATATTCTTCTATTAGAAATGGTATTCACAGATAAGAAAAGAAAACTTTCCCAAAGGTGTGATTTTGTTGTTGAAAGCAAGTGATCAGAAGAGTCAGGGAAGATTTTATGGGACAAAAGCACCTGTGCTTATATGCTTGCATTTCTCAAAGACCGCACACAAGCAAATAGTAGTAGCTCCCATTCTTCTGCAGCTGTGTGAGGAGCTAGAGGCCAATTGGAATGGACCAGGGAGGCAGGTGGGAAGGATAGAAAATTGATTCTCTTACCACTATAGTTACAAATATACTATAGTTACAAATAATAAAAAAAACTTACTAAGATCATCAACATTTTCCATGGGTGTGAATTATATGGTTAGGTTCTTGTGGGGTTTTTTCGGGCTATAGGGCCATGTTCTAGAGGCATTTCTCTAGAGAAATGCCTCTAGAACATGGCCCTATAGCCCGAAAAAACCCACAAGAACCTAGTGATTCCAGCCATGAAAGCCTTCGACAATTATATGGTTGTTCTGAAAAAACTCTGATGAGACTTTTTATGTAGTTTTCTTCTTTGGCACCTTCCATGGATCTTCATACTTTTCTGATGGTGCAAATCACATTTTAGCAAGTTAGGATTGTTTACCAGATTGTTCTGAGCATTACTTTTTAACATGATATTTCTCAACTGGGTGTGTGAACTGATTTTGCTTTAAAAATTGTCTGAAGAAATATCAGATAATATCAACATTGCAACCATAACAATTGATGTTATAAACAATCTCTTTCAACACAATGTTATCACATTAGTGTGAGAAATACCTATACCACATAGCTCTTAAATTTTTCCAACATACAATAGTTCTTCCAGATTGGCTGGGTTTGGTTCTGGGGCTGTTATGAATGCAAAAAAAAAAATGGTTGATCATGTTTAAATGATGGTAATGTGCATATGAATGTTTTGGTGCATTTGCATTCAAATTAGCACCATTTGATGTATAGGATGTGACTATCAGTGGTTGGTGGAAATTGCAGATCTGGAGGCCAAAGATCTGAAGAATACACTGTATTTAAACGGTAATATGTGGATTAGCCTTTGAAAAGTCAGCAATGAAATATTTAAATGTACAGTATTAGGAACGTTTGGACTTGACAATAAGCCAAGATTCTTCTGATTTATTGGCATTGATCTAGTATCTCTGGACTGTTGGGACTTCTTCTGAACTTGACTTGTAATAGATTTCTGTCAGCAAAATGCTGTTTAATTCAGCAGTTCAGTGCTTTTGTATGTTTGGTTTTCTTTATTTTTTCTGGATTCAAGTGAGTGTTCTAAATATGTGTGAAAAATAATTGAATATCTCATTTATTGAAATGAATGGATACCATATTCTTCCTGCACCATCCTACACAGTATTTAGAGATGACTGGGTTTTCTGCCCCTGCAGATGACTTTATTAGATGCAATAAGGCCTCCTTTGAACTAGGAAAAAATGAAAACAAAGAGATTAAAACTTTGGCAGACTACTCAAGCATAATGTCTGATCCTTGGCAGCTTTTTACAGTTTATCTATCCTAAACAAGGTCTAAATTTAGAATAAAAGGTGTGCTTCTGGCTTCTTCAAAGCACTGGATTTGTTTGACTTTTCCCCTTCAAATTTCAGAGAGCCGATCTGGAACAGTTAACAATGTATAGAAGTTTCTCACACACTCTCCACACCCAAATGTCTTTTTCATTTTCTGCACCAGAAAATCTAATAAAGGTCTCTGTGATTTGGTTGTATTGTATTTATATGAAAAGACTGTCCAGGTGCAGAGATAAGATCTCTGAACTTAAACGGAACAGAAGACCATATCTGTGGTTTAATTAATAAAGCTCTTAATATTAAGGGATCTGGAGCATGAAGTCATGGAATTTCAATAGTGGGATAAAACAAACAAAACAAAACAAGACCTGACATGGAGAATTTTCTTGTAGAACACTGTGTGAACGGAAACTCAGTTTCTTTAAACCCAATTGAATGTTACAATTTTTAAACACTATAGCTGGAGGATACATCTATTTGAAATAATATTTTGACAATCATTTTTATATTTTTATGATCCTCATGAAATAGTATACTTCTACTGACAGACTCTTTTTTTACCCATCTGAAATTAAAAAAGGAAATGTTGCATTAAAAAAAGAAAGCCAGTGTTCTTCCCACTGGAAAATGACACTGTATTTTATCAATTTTTTCTTTTCAAAACTTATAGTTCCTCTTGCTCATTTTGCGTAAAGCCATTTTAAAAGCATGATTCTAGTCATAACAGTCACTGAGACTTTTTGTGGTGTGTAACGTCTACTTATTACTTCAATTTCTCTAAAATCATGGAGCAAATTTATATTAACTCTCTCTCTCTCTCTCTCTCTCTCTATATATATATATATATATATATATATATATATATATATAGTGATATAGATATATATAAATCCGTAACATAGGCATTGCACATCAATGTGTTCTGCATATATACTATTGTCTTCTTAAGTGTTTCATTCTTTGTTTTTAAAAAATGAAGTAGGTGAGCATAAGATTTTTTTTCAGAAAATACGTGTAATTCCATTTTGATTTCTAGATGGGCAACTTAAAGTGTTTCATGGTCATTTTGCATGTCTGCTCATAGAAGTGGTGACAGGCATTTTAATTTACTGATCTGCCAGCAGTTGTCAACACTTGAAAGGTGCAGGAGTGGGATACATTTCTGGGTGTAGGGAGAAGGGCATAGACCCATAGAATCCATAGTCTCTCCATTCCTTATGCTCCTACAACAGGGGAAACTTACAATAATACAATTCAGGGGGAAAGTAGGGGCAATAGCTACTGTTTCTATACTCCATACTGTCAAACATCTCCAACAAGATTTTTGATGCTGTAATCATAACTGCAAATTTATCTTGCCCAAGAGTTACTTTGTCAAAGATTTTTAAATACTGTTTAAATTCGGCAAGCTTTTAAAAAGTTCTTTCCCTGACATTAAAATTGTGGAATGGGAGCTAGAAAGCAAGTCCATCTGGGAAAGACCTTCTATACATGTGGGGCCACAACAAAAAGACTCCCTCTTTTTAGGTACTTCACATGACATTGTAAGATGCAGATATCCAGAGGAGTGTGTTACACAAAGACCCAGCATGATCACACAAATTGATGTGGTACCTGAATCCATGTGTCACGCAAAAGAGAGTTTTTCAGTGCTTCTTCCCAACCCCTGGAAGGCCCTTCCATGGGAGGATAGATTAGCTTACTCCCTGCTGTCCTTTCACCAGTAAGCAAAGACTTTTTAATATAAGGAAGTTTTTAATGTATGAGCAGGGAGGCTTTTTATTGGGCATGATATTGGTCTTTTAACTTCTGTGTGTGCATTTATTAAATTTAGAAATGTATATAATAGAATTTAAAATAGTTTTAAATTGTTAAAAACATTTTAATGTATTATTTTTTAAGCCTCCTTGGGTTCCACTCTCATTGAAATTCAGAATAGGAATTAAATAAATAAAAATTAAATATAGCACATCTATAAAATAAAGCATCAATTTGTTGAATTGGTGTCAGAAATGGACTGGGAACCAGGAAGGCTATTTTAGTATAGGTACCATATGAAAGCTGCCTTTAATCCCTATAGTGCAGTGATTCTCAACCTGTGGGTCCCCAGGTGTTTTGGCCTACAACTCCCAGAAATCCCAGCCAGTTTACCAGCTGTTAGTATTTCTGGGAGTTGAAGGCCAAAACATCTGGGGACCCACAAGTTGAGAACCACTGCTATAGTGAAAGAAAGATGGGATAAAAAGTAAAAGTAAATAAATAACTCTTGCTGTTCATTTTGAAGATGCCTTCAAAAGTCTCCCTGTGTTCAACAGATTATAATAATCTAGAACTAACCAGAATATAGACAGCAATAACAAAAAAAATTCTATGTCATAATGGTCAGTAGGTCTGCAGTGCCAAAGCTGGATTTATCCTCATGCCAGTGCTTCTAACCTAATAATTTATGAAAGGTCCATCTGATACAAAACAGGGATATAGGGATATGTTACTGGGCATACAAACCACCCATCAATAACATCTCCAGCTTGCCAAGATTCATCCTCAGTTTATTAGGCTTTAACTAGTATATTGTTAAGCTATTTCCACCAACCCACTTTACTGAGATGTAAAACGGATTGCCTTTTCCATATTGATACTTCATTCCAAGTATGCAAGCGGTTATTGCCCTCTGTAGTTTCCTGTTGAAAAGCATGCCACATGTAAACCTATGTGAAGATTTGCCACTTTCACTTTTGTCTCCATTTGGATTTAATTAAACCTTAAAATAGTTAAATCCAGAATAAGAAGAAAATTGTGAATGTTGGTAGTTCATTAATTTGTTATTTCAATGAAAATAATATTCAAAAACAAACTGAAGAAAAATCTTCCCCCTTTGCCAACCAAAGTAAACAGCTACAGCTATTCCTAGCGTGGAAAAGAACATATACTTGCTAGCAAAATAAATGTTAAAGAGTATCTGAGGAAAGGAAGAGTGGGGTGGGATAAAGTAGCAACCATATTTCAGTGGTAACATGGTCAAAGTGTAGAGATTCATGTTCAACACTGGAAGTCCTTTCAATTTTGATTTTCCTCATACACATTAAGAAAAATAGCTTAATTTTCAGTGTGCAAATAGTTTTCCTCTCAGATTTCCCCCACTAATTAGCATTATTCTTATAAGAAGTAGAAATTTCTTGTCACCTACATCTGGAATCAGATCTCGGATAAGAACCGAAACACCAGATACACTATGTTTCCAATATCCAATCCAAGACCCTACGCAGACGGGTACTATTGTTGATGTGTCAGGACTTATCTACTATGAGGCCATAGTTGTATAACACCCTCTGCCTTCAAGGCTTAATTGACAGCAGTGTTGCCTTCATTCTAGCACCAAGTTACAAATGTGATTTTACATAAAAGCCATTGGGCTCTAACAGTTTTTGTAAATCTGTAGAGATAAATCATATAAACCTGTTTTAATATTTTTAGTGTATAAACGTTTAATATGCTTTTCATGATTTCTTGCTTACCTAAAAGAATCCCATACCTTGTGTGACTGTGGAGCAGAACAGACAACTCTACATCTGTATGCTTGTCCACTATGCCCTGCCTCATTTACAAAGGAAGAATTGTTGGAGGCTACAGACAATGACATTGCTGTTGCCCTTTTTTGGTCAAAAGATATTTAGCCTCCTGCGCTCCTTCTATTTTTATCAGTTTTATACTAATTTATGCAATGCTTTCGATACGAAATAAAAAAAATCTTGCTGTTTTTAATCTTTTATGTTGGTTTTACCTGATCTCCCATTTACTGCCCTGAAATATAAAAACAAAGTATTTTAAGTATATATAACAATATAATAAGTCAAAATCCAGATCAGAGGAATCAGTTTTATTGTCAGACTCTGGCTAACTCCAAAAATAAGGACTGAAAGACATTGAAATGCATCCAGATACTCAATTCCACAGAGATCATTCCATTATTTTGTCCTCAGCAATCCAATCAATAAAGTATAGTTGTTGGCAGTTATCGAATGATACCTCCTAAAAATACATCACAAACCCTGCCTTACAATAAATGGAATCAAAGATCTATGTTTCTAGAAATATCACCAGGCACATACAGTGTCATCAATTGTCATAAACCATGCTGCTGCCCTAGAATTGGAAATGTGCAGCAAGCACCAATTTGTTACTGAAGCACCACGTCCTCAGGGTAACTTCAGTTGGAAATGACAGCTGTCCTGTCAATGAGTGCATGCAGGAATCCTGCTGAGATTCCATTATATATTTGGTGAAATTTCAGCAAAGGTTGTGGTGGATGCTGAGGACATAACTGACCTATGTTTTGTCTGAAAGAAGTTTTGAAATCAAAGAGGGAGTTAGGAAATCAATGGAAAATGCAATTAACTATTCAGAAGAATTAAAGTGTGAACTAATTCCATACAATAAATGGTTGCCTTTTTGAGTTTTAAAGGATACAAGAATGAATTACTTATCTTCTTATGCTGTTTTTAGATCAGTATAACCTGAGTTCTCCTTTTGTATATTGCTGAATAAATTGCAGTGTATTAATGCTAAAAGCAATAAACAGTAAGTTCAGTGATGTCATTTGCTATCTTTCAAATGCTATTTTATGTGGTATGTAATATTATTAATTGAGAGCCACAGACCTGTAACTGATAGCCTTTCCAGAGCGGCTTCTAAAACTGGGACCCCAAGGAAATAGTGCCGGCTGCAGTCCAAACTAATTTATGTGCTAAGAAAAGAACTGTGTGTACAGTGGCATTTTTCTCTCTTACTCTTCCCATTTATTGAAGAGGCAAGCACTATTCTTGAATTATTTCTTCCTTTATTTATCTTATTTAGAATATTTTTACCCCGCCTTTCTCCACGTGCAGACTCAAGGTGGCTTACAACATAAAAACAGACAAATTCCAACAGCTAAAATTTGTAAGCAACAATAAAAACATGGTAAAACATGCCTCAATTAAACCAATAAAATTATAATCCATCCACAGTGAGCTTTCATAATGCACAATACATGCATGTGACAGTGCACAATTAATGCAGTTTGACACCACTTTAATTGCCAAGGCTCAATGCTATGAGATCCTGAGATTTGTCATAACTCTCTTTGGCAAGAGAAGGTTTAAAACCTTGTAAAACTACAATTTCCATGATTCCATAGCACTGAGCCATTGAGGTTAGTGGAGACAAATGTAGATACACCTTTAGTTGATTCAGGGGAACAAGTTGAGACATAAGTTATGAATCGGTTTTTTTCAGGATGACATAGGGGCCATAATTTGTCTAGTGCAGCTTTATACAATTTAAAGCATTCTGTAAACCTCCCATTCCTCATTGTTGTACAATTATGACAATTTTGCTGTTCTGGATCCATAGAGCTATATATACGACAGTAAAATAAGCTCACCAACTACTTCAGATAATTCAGTATGGATATTAACAACAGAAATGTATTTTTAAAATTATTTTTAAAAGGAAAATGCCATTATGAACAAAGATAACATGCAAACTTGCAGTTTCCTATCAGTGCAGAATTTTCTCAATGACTATCATCTTCATCTCTGCTGGAACTGAACATACATTGTCTCTACTCTCCCCGCTGAGTCATGTGTGGGTGATTGCATATGTAATTATATCAGTGGGCAAACATGGTCCTGGGAAACTGAAGAATTCTGGCCAATGGGCGTTTATAATGAAAATAGAGTGTTTTCACCGCCTTCACCTTCACACAATTTTTCTATGAAAAATGTTCTTCTGCCGACAATCAAAAATAGGCAATAAAGAATCTAAATGCCTTTTTGAAAAATTCTGCAAGGATAGGAAATGTCTACATTTGCATTTTTAAAAATGAACACTGATGGTATTTTTCCTGTAGAACAATGATAGTTTCTTTGTATTAAAACATTTATACAAGAGTGTGTGATATTGGTGCCTTGGTGGCTTAGCTAATGTGCTGTAGTACATTTCAAAGACTCTTTGAGGAGTAGTGATAATTTTATTAAGTTTTTCAGCAGATACGGTAGTAACTTAGGTCCATCAGTGTTACTGCTTTGAGTTTTGCTTAAACATAGACTCCCTCTTCAGAGGAATAAAGGTAATGCAAGGAATAGGGTTTCTTCAGGACAAAAGTTGTGGCCATTAAATATATACAGTTTCTGTTGTTATATGTATTGAAATAATGTAGCTAGCAATTATATTAGAAAGCCAATCTATTTAAAGCAATTAGCTTTCCAAAAATGGTTTTCAGTATTATACAGTATCTGCATCTTGCTTAATAAGGATGGGGTTGTTCTGATAATTTAACAATAATGATCATTTAATCTTAAATATTTATATATATTTCTTAATGTCTTTATGAATGCACACTTGCAAGTGTAGAGAACACATACTTGTGTAATTCCACTTAAGGTAAAACAGAAATGAAGCCAAATTGCACATCTTGCTGCACATTATTTCAGTTTAGTTTTTTAAAAAGCTTTTAAACAGAGGCTGGATGGCCATCTGTCAGGGGTGATTTGAATGCAATATTCCTGCTTCTTGGCAGGGGGTTGGACTGGATGGCCCATGAGGTCTCTTCCAACTCTTTGATTCTATGTTCTTGTTGTTGCTCGTGGGCCCAATCCTCCATAATGTATGTTAAACATCTGTTAAGAAATTTCTTGAATGTTATGCAAGAGCATAACAAGGAATAAGGACCTGTAAAAATATTGTATTGGGTTGAGTGTTTTGATTTCATATGCTATACTTGAAATAAAGTCAACAATGTTTATTCAGAAGAAAAGAACAAGTGGAACAAATAGCAATGGTTTCTAATACAAGAGACTGTTTATTATAACTCCTTTTTTGCATGGCATGCTGTATAACCAACTTTTTGACTTCTCTACCTCTGTATCTCCTTGTACATATATATAAAGCACTTTCATCAGTATTTTATTAATTCTTCTTCAAGTGTGTTTTGAACAAAATGATAACATAATGATGATTCATCCTGATTATTCAAATATCAACTGTATTTGGGCTAACACGGTCCCCTGCTTCTTGGCGGGAGGTTAGACTGGATGGCCCATGAGGTCGCTTCCAAATCTATGATTCTCTATATGATGCTAACTTACCAGCATCATCACCAGAGCCTAATTTGGGGACTGATTTGTTCCACGTTATATGCTCAAGCCACACAAGATCAAATACACACCTTTATAATCCACAGGTAAACCAGAATTTTCATGAGATTCTAATAGAAATATACTGGTGTATGCAAAACACAGCATGGTGCATTTCTGATTTTCAAAAGGTTGTCGTTTTCATTTGTAAAAAAAATGCTTAATTGGGACCACAAAGTCTCCCACGAGAACATACCATAATAACTGGACAGGCTCTCCCATCAGAATCCATCAAGGCTATCCTTTAATTGGCTGCTTGATGTCACTGTTTCTTGAGTGCCATGGGACGTGCTCCTTGCCAGGATCTCAGTAAAGGATTGTCTTTTGCACCCATTCTTTGCTCCTGTTCCTCTACCAATTAGCATCAAAGATCCAGCTGGGAAATATAACACTATCGTTGATGGTTAAGACTTCCTTTTTCTTATTTTTTAAAAGGTTTTGTTTGCTTGCTTTTTGCATTTCTGAATCCCTACACACAATAGGAATATTTACAGAGATGTTTAGGTATAGTTTGTCCCAATTTGCAATTTTCTTTCAAATTCTTAAGAAAACTAGCCTAACAGTAATGTTTTTAGAATGATTTTTATACCACATTTGCAATAATGTGTTTTTATCTCAGAGTAAGTTTACAGAGAGTGCAATCTTAAAACACAAGATTAATGTCCACTTTGCCTGAGTTGCATCCATCCTTTTGCTGCTCATACTTTCCTTAGGCTTCGGCTGTGTTTTTCTGATCTCTTCGCTTCTCGGTGCTCTTTTTTCGGGGAGAGTTCAGCGGTTCGAGTTAATGCTGCTTAGGCAGTCCTCATTTGTTGCCAATGCCACCTTGTGGATTACAAAGGATATTGATTTGTTAAACAAAGTTCCATGTAAATGTGGCTCTTTTATCGCAATCCACACTTTGGCAAGGGCGTGTTAGAGTTCTCAACTGGATCCTTTTGTTTGCTGCATGACACTTCATTTCTCCACTCACAGTTCATTTATGATTCTGATGAGAATGTTTTTCCCCCCATCCAGGAAACACACATTTCACTTTTTGACCTAGGAGCATCTGTTAGATTTTTTTAAAATACTACTTTGGCATTCTGGAAGTGTTAATGTCTTTCATATCTGTTTAATGCTATTTAGGGATATTTACGATCACCTCTTGGTTACTTGGGGTAAAGTGTGTTGCAATTTTTTTTGAAACAGACAGGAAAGCATTCATATGAGGAAACAGATTGCTTTAAACATGTGCTTCCTGTTACAGTAAAGAGAACAAATTAGGTTTAGCACTGCCTAATGAATGCACAAATGTGTACGTTTAAGCTTTTAAAAGCCTTACATTCATTTCGGGTCTTAACAGAAATGGAGTCTTGCATATCAAGTTACAGCACAGTAAACCTTGAAGGAAGGTACCACATATCTTCTGTCAAAACAGGTTATTTAGAATTTCTTTCTCCAGCGGAGAAAGTTCAGTCCACAAGAGCTGGCAATAGGATTTTATAACAATGGCAACATAAAAGGGAAGCTAATTTAAGGGTCTTAAACAGTGATGTGACTGGTCCATTATTGGTATTACAAGGAGCGAAAATAGGCATGTCTTTAAAAACCAGGCTTATATTATAGCTTTCTCCTCTGTTGTCATAGTTCCTCAATTTCTCCTTTCTCTTTCAGCACATCACATGATTATTCCCTCTATTTAACTCCATTTGTCTTTTCTATTAATTTGTCTTCTTTTCCCACTTCTGAGTACATCATCCTTAGGGCTCTTTTCAAAGGAGAGTCCACTGAAGCCCTTCTAACGTTATTTAATTTTTGAAAAGGTTTTCAAAACAGACCTTTTTTAAAATTTTATATTGACACAGTGAGGAGAGATTCCCCCCTCCCCAACCAAACTCCCTATTGAACTTGCATGCATGGCACAAAGTGGGCATTCTGTTGTCAGCTTAGCATTGGAGCATGGTTTAAAAAAAATAGGAGGAACAAAATCATACTGGGACTGATAGCTGCTAGCTCAACTTGCCAATTTTTGTGGCACTTAGGTTATAATGAGACTATTCATCTCACCCTCACCACCACCCTACCACCACCTTCTACCTCTCTCTTTCTTTCCTTCCATTTTTGTGGAGTTTTCAGGGAGGATATAAGTCGTGAAACACCTAGGGATTGCTGATTGAACATTATGATTCAATTGATCATGATCCTTGTTTCTTACAGATTCTATAACCAATTTTACAAGAACTCTTGAATAGAAAAGGGCATTTGTATTCAGCATTCACCTATAAAAAAGTATCACTTTTTTCAGCTCTATACTGGATGAGAAGAGCTAATGTAGAAACAAACTGCACAGGAATTGCTTCCATTTTGTATCTGTTATTGTCTGACTTTCCCCATTAATCTGGAACTGAATTAAAAGGCAGCGTTTTTGTCCCTCTCTCTTCCCCACACATATTTCTTCCTCCTTTACTCCTTGTTTTCTGGATCTGATTTTTACCAGGTACATTTAGCTGGGGTCCTCACCATCAAAATATTAGTAAGCCTCGACAGACAGTATTATTGTCTTCATTCAAATGAAAAGCGACGGTTTAATTCAGCACTAAGTTGATCATGTAAGGAACAAACACCCTCCCCATGTTTTAAAAAAGTCACAGAAAACAATGTCTGTTCCAAAACCTTTGCAAGTTATATGAAATATGTTTACAATCCAGCCTGTTCAATCTTTATTGCACTTCTCGCACGACTTAGAGAGAATACTGTTTAACCTTTCTTTTACCACATTTCCTCATCAGATTAGCACTTCATTGTCCTTTTCAGTATTAAATCAAATATTTTTAACCTTCTCCATGCAACAGGTTTCTAAAAGGCTAAAAGTATGCTGTAGGTTTTCAAAAAAACTTCATTTTTTCTTACATTTTAAATGTTCTGTTTGTGCAAAATTTTTGAGAATCACCATAAGGGCTTCTTTGCATTTTTAATTTAGTAACTAACATATGAATAAATTTGCATATTAATTAGTTGCAGATTAAATCATGCATACATAATTGCCTCCTTACTGTGTTTAATGTTTGTCAAAATCTCCAGCCTGGTTTGATGGATGTCGTATGAAAGATTACAATTTGATGTACCCTTGGAAGTATTTACACCAATAATGCAGGGTTCTTAATAGCAGAAATCTCTAGTTATATACAGTTACTAACAAACATGTAAGATAGGTGCAGGTCCCTTTTGACTAGGCTTTTTCCTTGCACCAAATCATTTACTATTCATAATCATTAATGCATCTCCTAATTATACAGCATATGTCTGTTAACTATTTCACTGCCATTGTCTGAGCTGCAGTATTTGGTGGCTTGTTGGGGAGAGGGGTGTATAATTTGAATAATTCCAACTCATTTTTGGACCATCTATCAGAAATGTTAGTATTTCACAAAGCTTTATCTGACATAGGATATTTTGCTGATGAGCTTAAAGCATGTTGTGATGTGTTACTTGGGGTCAGACAATAAGCAAATCTCAGTTAATAGTTGCCCACTGAAAGAAATAATCAAGGGGAGCCAAGTGCTATTAGAAACATTTCCAAAAGTGGTGCTAAATATCTCTGATTTAAATCCTATAAAAGGCAGGATGGTGTTAAAAACAGGGCTGGATCACATCTGCTTGCAACCACTTTACATGGACAATTAATTTGCTTTCAGAAAAGTCTACTGCACCTTGATGGAAAGCAATGTCTGTATTGTATCATTGCCATGATGTAACTAAGAACAGCTTACTAGTAGGTACTTAATACATCCGATATAAGTTTCAAATGAAATGTTATAATTGGATCCTATTTGGTTTTACTTGAGCTGGGGAACATGTCGCCCTCCAGGTGTAGCTGGGTTGTAACGTTCACTACACCTGGCAAGCATAGAGGCAGCAATGGGGATCAGGAATCCAGTGAGATCTGGAAATTCACACACTTAATAATAATAATAATAAAATATAATAAAACTTTATTTATATACCGCTCTATCTCCCCGAGGGGACTCAGAGCGGTTCCCAGGTAACATCACAAAACATACAGATTAAAACAAGATAACCATAAGATTAACAAAACAATATAAGCATAAAAATTGTCGCCATAACACACATATATTAAAAGTAATCCTGCTGTTCAAGGCAATTAAAAAATTTAAAAGGCCGGCCCAAAATTTGTGCAAGCCCAAAAATTCTTGGGGGCCCGGGAATTAAGTGCAATGCTATGACAGGCAACAAGAATATTAGGTACAGGTCTATGGCTGTTCATTCCACACTTGTCTTACAAAGATAACTATTAAAATAATGTGTAATAATGCAGAATCTGCTTGCTTTTTATTGGTATGTAAAGTTTTGCTTATTCTAGATTTCCCTATGGTAGTCACGAAGTTTATCTGTTAAAAGAGCTAATGGACTCCAGATTATAAAATTGCTATGGCCTTAAAGAAGACACATTGGATGGCCTTGTATCTCAACCATTGGTGTTCCATCTATAGAAATGAAAACAACAATAAACCAAGAGGATGGTAGTGAAAATGAAGTAAATAAAGACCCCAGCAATAATTATACATCATAATACTTATATATAACTCTGAGATGTGTTTCTAAAATGTTAACTAGCATACTACATTGATGACAAGCACTTTATTGACTCTTTCAATTTCACTGGCCATTTCCCCTCTCATCTAGGGCAAATATGCTATTTCTCCTGTGAAATTGACTAGGATAGATAGGTGAGGAAATGCTATGGAAGCTCAGAAGACCTAGCTTTGTCATATATCTAAGTCAGGCAACATAACTTGGTAGCCTCTATTCATTCTGCAGTATTGACTCAAGTGATACCTTTCTTCCAAAGATATATACTAATCAGAGGCGGCCCTATGTAATTTTCAATGGTAAGCAAACAGTATTTTGGTGCCCCCCCCCCCCCAACCAATCACTGATATATATTTTCTGTTCATCATGGGAGTTCTGTGTGCCATATTTGGTTCAATTCCATCATTGGTGGGTTCAGAATGCTCTTTGATTGTAGGTGAACTACACATCCCAGTAACTACAACTCACAGATGTCAAGGTCTGTTTCCCCCCAAGAGCACCTCAAGAGCACCCGTGGGCAAAATCAACTATACTGCAAATGCATACTTTGCGTAATGGGTTGAGCCGCCCCTGATACTAATATTCTGTGTCTTTGAGCATCACCTCATTTGTGTGAAATTGCTGTTATAATCTTAATTGAAGGCTTTTCACCCCCATTCTCAGCCTTTTATAAAGCTTTCAATTTTGGGAGTCATGTTTAATGTTCTGTACCTTTTAAAACTTCTGGTCTACTTCAATACAACATACTCACTAAGAGTTCATCTCCAATGTAGAAGTAATGCATTTTGATGTAATTCACCATTTTAACTGTGAGGGTTTAGTGTTGTGGAATACTGGGCTTTGTAGTTTAGAGAAATACCAACACTCTGTGGCAGATGGGATAAAAATATTGTAAAACTGCAGCTCCCAATATTCCAAAAACATCGAACTATGGCAATTAAAATGGTGTCAAATTATATTAATTCTATAGTGTAGATTCACTCATAGTTCACTAAGGGTTGGAGCTTTAAAATCAAAATGGTAAAATAAGGTGGTATTTAAAAATGGTGATTCTTTCCATATAGTATGCTGTTTTATATTTGTTGCTTTTGTCGTCATAATCGTATTTGTCACTTTTGTTGCACATTTTGTTAATGTTGTGTTGTTGTTATTGTTATTAATTCATATTCTGCTTTCTCCCCATAAGTTGGACTCAAGGAGCTCTCATTTTAAAGTAAAAATACAATTGAAAACATACAAAAACTGAATATTAAGATAGAATTAAGTTATGTACAGGATTTAAACAACTCAAATTTCACGTTATAAGAATAAAATGCAACTCATGATGAAATAGCTATTGAAAACAGTGCAGTTACAACAACACAGCACCCCCTAGCTCATTCTTTAAATAATTTCTGTTTAAAAAACGTATCAGAAATAAAGGTTCTAGCTTGCTAATGAAAGAACATTAAGGAGTGGGCTATTCTGGCCTCCTGAGAAGAAAGTTCAAGAATCCAGGAGCAGCCACCAAGAAGCCCCTCTCTTGTACTTGCAATATTATTCTTAACTGGTTATTAACTGGACTTAAAAATACAGAAAATACAAGTACCATGTATATAAAAGGAGCAGGTCTTAAAATTGGAAGTTCTTACATTTATAATCTAAGTTTGTTCCAATGAAAACAACAAAATCCTCCTCATTTGTCTAGAGACATGGAATATGGTGTCATTAGAATGCTTGCGATACTCAAGTCAGAGTCAAGATTGACAGTGAAGGTCCTGAAAAAAATCTGTGGGGCATTTGATGGACTGGATGTAAAGTAATATGTTGATATTTGGTCAAGATATGATCAATTTAAGACACAATTGCCTTTGGTTAGCTATCTCTTTGAACAACCAGGGCAACAGCATATTTACAAACTTGCATTGGCTCTGAATAATTGTTTCCTTATGTTGATACATGGTTTAAGAAATAGTTTTCTTGGAAGGCCTGTGGGACTTCCCTACATGTGAGTAGCTCGTGGCAACCCTAAAAGTAGACTACTTCCATATTTATATTTGTTCATGATATGTATATGTTATCTTTCTCTCAATATGAGAGCCAGGCAACTACTGTTAAAATTTTGGATGGTAGCAAAGGTAAAGTTTCCCCTTGACATTAAGTGTAGTTGAATCTGATTCTGGAGGATGGGATTCATCTCCATTTCTGAGATGAAGAGCTATGTTGACCGTAGACATTTCCTAGATCGTGTAGCCAGAATGATTGAATGGAGCACCATTACATTCCCGCCAAAGCGGTATTGATTGATCTACTCATATTTGCATGTTTTCGAGCTGCTAGGAAACAAAAAAAATACAATTAAAGAAGCATGAAAAACAATAAAGACAACTCAGTAAGGTAGGATGAAGTTAAATATAAACAAGAAGGCAGTGAAATTCAATATTGGCTTCAAAACATAGACAAATCATGAACTTAACTGATAGACTCGGAACAATCACAGACTTTTGTTGCAGTTGTCATCTACATATGAGATTAACATAAGAGTGAGCTGACCACAGTCTATGAAATATATAAATAAGCAAAAAGAGAGAAACAATTATATATGAAGCATCCACTGTAAAAACTGCTAATAAAATGGAAGATACAATTATTTTTTTGTCCATGGAAATTGAAACAGATTTAACACATTTCCTACTTTCATCTTACTAGGACAAAAAACACCTTGGGTGTTTTTAATTTGTATTGTTTAAATTTGGACTTTATATTAATGAAAATGAAATAAAAACTGGGCACTATTGCTGAATATCCCTATAGACAAATTCCTCTAATCAGAGAATAACATGGACTACTTAATACTCGCCAGTAATTATCCTCCTGCGCAGGGAAACCTAAGAGTTAATCCACAAAAGAATGTTTAAATGCTGTTATGAGAGAGATCTGCAAAAACATGAGAAGTATAAGTCTAGGCCAACAAAATTTAGGACAGGCAAAAGCTAGTTCCACCCCTTTTTAACAGCCATGGGCATCAATATTGTTCTACAATTTAACTGGCAAACTACTTCAACAGTACAATATGGATTTTTTCCTTATTGTTTATTTATTTATTTATTTACGGCATTTTTATGCCGCCTCTCTCAGCCCGAAGGCGACTCGAGGCAGCATACAAATTGGTAACAATTCGATGCCACATTGTTCATAAAACATAATTAAAAACATTTAACTCACATTATAAAAACCATTAAAAACATAATCACCAATGACTTCCTCTTAACTCATTTTCCAAAAGCATTGTCTAAGCCGTTCCATGTTCACTTTTTCCTAGTTCTATATTCAACTATTACACTGCATTCCCAAAGGCTTAAGAATATTTATATTGCATGCAGTATTGTATTTGCCACATCTATCATCTTTTTCTAATTTATATGTCAAACTGCAGTGTCCTTTTAATTCTTTCATTATGTCTGTTGCATTGGTTGTAAGTGAAACTTCTCTGTCCCATTATTATTAAGTGATAACTCTTTTGAGTTTTTCTTGGTGGTGTTTTTTTTAAATCCCAGCCAGTTTGCATATCTTATTGTGGGTTATTCCATACAAATCAAAGGTGGTGATCCTATACACATTTAGGTTGAATGAAGTTCCACGAGGTTAGTGGATTTTTTTTTCTCCATGAACACGTCTTACATTACTTGTATGGACATTACTCCCAGTAACATCTGAGAAAAGTAAAAAATTATTTATTTGAGAGCTATATTGTCAAACTGGTTGAAACACATCTAATCTCATGACTCTCCTGTCTGGTTAACTCTCGCCTTTTTTGCTTCTTGGCCAACTATTGATAGCACCACATAGGCTCTAACACACTGCTTAAATTTATGTTACATAATAATAAAGAAAGTGAGGTATTACCAACAGGCCTGTAGCGAGGGGGGGGGGTTAGGGGTTCAACCCCCCCGAAATGTTTCAGATTTTTTTAAAAAAACCCAGTTTACTCATGAATTTTAACTAGTTAACCAAATCCCCATGCTAAGTCTATGAGATGCAAAAAATTAAGAGTCCCTCCAGAACTGTAAGCATTATCTCAAGCTAATATTTATTTATTTATTTATTTATTTATTATTTGAACTTATATGCCGCCACTCCCCTGGGGCTTGGAGCGGCTTACAAGAACAGGCTAAAATCGAACACAATTTTAAAACAATTTAAAACAATTTAGAAACAGCAATATCAGAGATCAAAGGCCCGTCGAAACAGATATGTCCTACATGCCCTGCGGAAAGCTGATAAGTCCCGCAAGGCACAGACTTCAGGTGGCAGAGTATTCCAGAGTGATGGTGCCACTGCTGTGAAGGTTGGTGTTAGACGCAAGGTCTTGACACTGGGAATTTCCAATAGATCTTGGTCCTCAGAATGGAAGGATCTCTGGGGTTGGTAGGGGGTGAGGTGGTCCCTCAGGTACATCGGCCCCAGACCATGCAAGGCCTTAAATATTGACAATTTATTCACACTGTCATTACTTGCAGCAATAGCCAATGTAGTGAAGCAACCAAGTTGGGTGTGTGTGTGTGGAATGCTCTCATTAAGGAGGCCAGAATTGGTGGAGGTGGTTGACAGGGGCGGAGCTGCAGGCTATTGAAGGCTGCTCTGCTCCCTGCTGTGCTCTTTGCTTCAGCGTGAGCTAGAAGGCAGGTTTCAACCCCCCCCCCCACAAAATTTTCAACCCCCCCCCCCGAAAATTTCAACCCCTCCCGAAACTTTTTTTCTGGCTACGGCCCTGATTACCAGTGTAGGTTAAACCCTTGTGCTGGCAGGACTGAAGACTGACAGGTGGGACGTTCAAATCTGAGGAGAGTGTGGATGATATCCCTCTGTCAGCTCCAGCTCCCCATGTGGGGACATAAAAGAAACCTCCCACAAGGATGGTAAAACGTCAAAACATCTGAGTGTCCCCCTGGTCAATGACCTTGCAGACAGCAAATTCTCTCACACCAGAAGCGGCTTGCAATTTCTCAAGTTGTTCCTGACATGGAAAAAAAAAACATTACCAGTGTGCAACCCATAGATATATGACATCTGGGTTTAAAAGTGGTCCCCTGTCTGCTTTTCAAACTTTGGACACCTCATGCTACCTCATCATACTTTGCTTAACAGGTGGAATCTTCAGGTTAGAGAAAGACCTGCCAAAATCAAAAGAGAATTTTAAAATATGCAGCCAAAATGCAATATTTGGTGAACTACATTTGTAAAAATAAGCATTGCTGATCAAGGAAATACTCACCTAATACTAATTCCGTTAGATAGTATCTACTGACATGTTATTAACTTTATGTTTCGTCTTGTTATTTCTACTTCATTTTTCGAGGATAGCATATTTTATTTTGGCATGGTTGGCATTTGAGGCCCTTCTGAATGTGAGGGCATGCATATTGTAAGCAGTTTGGTTAGCAAATGGACCAAGCTCTATATTAAAGTGAAAAGCCTGTTTACCCATCAACAGAAAACTAGACAATGGCTTTAGGTTGCATGTCAGTGCCACTTTAACTTTCTTTACACTGTTGGGAAGTTAGGAGGAATATATGCTTCCATGTTTTAAGTTCCTCTTGTGTTTATAAACAGCACTGGGAAAAGGAGAGAGTGGGAAATGAATATTTTAAAAATGCAGTTTGTTTAAAATAGATTTGAGTGTAAATTATATTTTAATGTTGTTTGTGTATGCTTTTGGTTTTCATGAAAGGTGACAGGGTGATAATAAAAAAAGAATGAAATGCATAAAGCATAAAAAACAGGTGCAATACGAAGAGACAAGTTGTTTTCTTAATAGCTTTTGCAAACACCTATAGCTTGGCTAGTTGTCACCCCGTTCAGTTCTTAACATTTCTGCCAACAATGTTGTTCAGTACCATCAAGCTTTTGAAGTTCCTTTATTTGAGCTTACTAAATCTGGAAAATCAATTCATTTTACTAAAGACGAGCTGCACAAATTTTCACTTATGAGACCATCCAAGTGCATGATATCCCAAAATATATAAACCCTTAACATCTTATAATTCTGAATTTTTCTTTGCATTTCCCCCCCAAAGAAATGTATGCACGCTAAACAAGATTAAAGATTCTGGTGTAGAGAAGAGTAGTAAAATTGCAAGAGAAACTTTTAAATGGGATTTGCAACTCTGCTTTGGCAATTCCAACAGCTCAGAAATGACCCTTTGAACATCTTATGTAAAATTATAATATAAAATGGAATTTGTAACTCTGATTGAATCATTATTATAACATTTATTCTTCAATGTACAGTATTTATTTATTTATTTATTTATTTATTATTTGCATTTATTGACCGCCCCTCTCAGCTTTCAAATAATCACCATAGCTGCTGTTTACTATTAAAGTATGTATACATATTTAGAAACCCCTGTATATAGTATGTACACACACAACGGGAAAGTTTAGGTTGTAACCACCCTGATTCCTCACGGGGATAGGGGAGGATATAAATAAAGTATTATTATTATTATTGGTAGTAGTAGTAATATTAGGCAGCAATAACAGAAATTTCACTGAATCTGGATGGATGTATGGTAACTTGTTACAAGTTGTGTATCTTTGCAGTAAAAATAGGTGTCTCGTGTAAATCAGGATGTTTCTCTCTAGCAAAAGCTTGAGCCATTCATATTTTGTCATCTTTTTCAAGGTTATGGAAAATCAGGAGCAAAGATATCAAAGCATCTCTCAAGTGGAATCAGAGTTGTGGTCATTCTCAGCTCCCTTTTATATTCATCTTAAATGACAAATGCAGCATCTTCTTTCTTCTGTCTGCAGATGATACACTACACCGAATAAGGGAAATGTTGCCATGATTAACCTAGAAAATGCTAAGTGAAGTAGTTCATAGCTGTGTGTGTAGTAACATGGTATATTCCACTTTCCGTGTCATGTTGGATAAAAGTTTATATTAACAAAGACTTTTTCTACCCTTGTTGTGTATAAATATATTTATAGGGCTTGAGTGATTATAAATTGCACCTGATGATTCTTGTTTTATAGTCAGTGATCTAGAAAGTAGTGGGTAAAGGCTTGTTGAAATACAAAGCACTGAATATACGTTATTAATGGTACCTTTTAAAATTGTATTCACAAGCGATTTAACACACTTTGTTGTTAAGCAATGGGCACATCACTTTAACCAGCCCCCGTTAACTGTTGTGATATGGGCTCTTTCTACTCTGCCATATAAAATTCAGATTATCTGCTTCAAACTGGATTATATGGCAGTGGAGACTCATATAATACAATTCAAAGCAGATAATGTGGTTTATCTGAATTGATAATCTGGATTATATGGCAGTGTAGAAAGGCTTCTGTAGAGCTTTGGGATAAAACTACAACTGCATTTTAACTACAATTTAGTTAGAATGTCCTGTCCCGTAATTTATATCTATCAGTTTAGGTCCAGTCCCATGGGGCTGCAGAAAACAAGCTCACTCCACTTTCCACACAACAGCCTTTGAAATGTGTGTCTATGTGTGCACGTGCATAGATGGACATCTTATCAGCTTTCAGTTTTCTTTTATCCATTTAAACATATCCAACATCTATGATACGAGGCAGGAAGTAGTAGTAGTAGTAATGGAGGAGGTTGGTAGTGTGTGGGCATGTCTTCTGACATCTTATCATAAGCCCATAAGCCATATAAAAATTATATTTTTATTTGTATAGTATAGGTTTTGCATATTTTGGTACATATTTTATGGAGGTATGTTTCAATATGTATTTTATGATTATTATGTGTTTATGTTTTAGTAATGCTGTAACCAGCCTTGAGCCATGAGGAGAGGTGGGCAAGACAAAACTACTACTACTACTACTACTGTTGTTGTTGTTGTTGTTGTTGTTGTTGTTGTTGTTCTGTTGGGGAAGAGGTTGGAAGGTGGGTACCTTCCTCTAAATATAGCTTATGACACCTTGTATTCATTAGAAGACTGTGATCAAGTACGAACGAGGACTCAACTGCTTAACGTCATTGATCAGACAGTATCTTTTCCACATACGGCTGGGTTTCCAGATCCTTGAAACATCTGGGTTATCCTTCTTGGGACATTTTTCAGCCTCCCTTGGATATCAGTGACAACCTAGATTTCTTCCCATCTTAAACAAGAGTTTGTGTGGCATTTTGTAACCCATAAAGATTTTTTTTTTTGAAGTGCTGAATGACAACTTCTGCTTTGATCCTGGAGGTAGGCTGGCAGTCAACATTGAAGTGCAGTCCTTTTATACCAACTCTAGAACCTCTGTCCATGATGGTGCATAGAGTTTATCAAGCACGATATGAAGAAATCAAGGGAAACAAGGTGTCTTAAATGCAAGTGCTTCTGTTTAAATGATTCTGAATTTTCAAAGAATAAACTCAATCTTACAGGTGTGCATGACACCATAATATAAATTGTTTTTCCTATGGCTGCTAAACTATTCATATAATGTGAAGTAGAGCTATATATCCCATTTGCCTGATTTACTTTATCAACTTTGGGGGGGTGGTGGTGATGGGATATAGCTCTACTTCACATTCTGTATAGTAGTACTATTATTCCTCCCAGAATGGAACTGATAAATGTCTTGTAAGAGCCATATCACAATTCTTGTACTGTGGTCTGGACCGTGTCTAAACATTTAGGGTGGAAGGTGCTCTTATGTTTTGTCTAAATGGGGTTCTGTTTCTCAGGGTAAGAAATAAATCATTCATTCTCACCAATTCTGAGGGCCTTACACTTTATCATTGTGTGTGATTCCATAAACATAGCACTTCAAAGAGTTATATTTATAAGAGACTAGCTGTACCCTGCCATGCGTTGCTGTGGCCTATAGTAAGAATTTTCAAAGTAGAGGTAGATATTTGGACTATTATGAAAGAGAGGTACCTACCTATTCCTCCCCCCTTTTTTTTCTTCCCCTTTCTCTCCTTTCTTCCTTCTCTACCTCTTTCTTTCATTCTTTCTTTCGCTCTTTGGTTTCATCCTTCCTACTCTTTCCTTCCTTCCCTCCCCCTTTCTCTACTTTTCCTTTGCCTCCTTTCTTCCCTCCCTGTTTCCTTCCTTCTTTCACTTTTTATTTCCTTTTCTCCTTCCTTCCTTCTTTACCTCTTTCCTGCCTTGCCTTCCCTTTTTCTTTCCTTACTACTTTCTCTTCTTCCTTCCTTCAGTACCTCTTTCTTTCCTTCCTTCCTTCTCTCCTTCCTCCCCCCCTTTCCCTCCTTCATTCCTTCCCTTTTTCCTCCTTTCTTCTCTCCTTCCATCCTGGCTGTTCTCCCCCAATACCATGGTAGAGTCCCTTCTAAGTCTATTCTATGAGTCTATTTAATATAGTAATATATAGTAGTAACATTATACAGGGTTAGTCAAAATGAATAGGCCAGGTTAAGATAAAGATCAATGGGTTATTGGCCTATTCATTTTGACTAACCCTGTATTATATAATAGTATATATAACAATAATATATATAATATAATATATATTATATTATATAGCAATATATATAATAGTAATATATAAAGTATTATATATATAATATATATCACCAACTAGTGATCCAACATCCATATATGTGTGTGTGCGTCCGTGCGTGTGTCTACACTGCCATATAATCCTAAATAGATAATCTGGATTTTACATAGCAGTGTGGAAGGTTTGACTTTGGGTGCATCAACACTGTAGATTTAATAAAGGAGGATGAAGCTGGTGAGGGGAGGAGAAAAAAGAAGGAAAGAAAGGGGGGAAGGGAAGGAGAAGGAAGGGAAGTAGAGAAAGGGAGGGAGAGAGGGAAGGAGAGGGTTGGACTGGATGGCCTTTAGGGCTCCCTTCCAACTGGTTGGCCATCTGTTGTGAGGGCTTTGATGGTATCTTCCTTTACTGCCAAATGAGGTTGGGCTGGATGGTCTTTGGGGCTCCTTTCCAAGCAATGTCATTTTCATGTCTCCCTATTACACACACCATGGCACCTTCCTCCTTCCCTTGTGCTGTGGGAGTGCGAGGGAGACAGAGTCAGAATGTGTGCACAGAGTGTGGCCCGTCTCCCTCTTTTTTCCTTCCCCCCTCTCTCCTCCCCCTCCTCAGCCTCTGCCCTTTGATCTCTTGCCTTAGTGTTAGTTAAGGGCTGAGAGACACTCAGGGAGCAGCAACCATTGCTGCCACTGCTGCTTCAGAACCCTCATTCTGTGTCCTCAGCGTGGGGGGGGGGGGGGCAGGGGAGGTGTGTTGTCCTCTCCCTTTTTTGAATTTAAAGGTGGTTTGTGGGGTTTTTTTCAGTGATGGTCACTCCTTGGATTTTGAGGGGTTTTGTTGCCAAATTTGGGGTCATTTGGCTCTGTAGTTTTTTTGTTTATAAGGTATTCATTATGCACAGAGCATTTTTATATATATATAGATTGCGATATACTGTACATATTTTGTATTACTTCCTAGTTTTGAGTTTGGAGGATGTAAAAGTTTTCATCTTTGTGAGTTTTAATATTTGCTTATAAATAAGATGCAGTCATGATATTCCATGAAAATGCCTTTCTTAACTTGTAGATTTATTCTAGCATGTGTTTTGTATATTTTAATTTAATAATTCAGGGTGGGCAGTTTGCAAAATAGTCCACAAGCTAGATTCAGAACATTGGACCCTAACACAGCATCTATTCCTCCTATTGTCCATTTTACTTTACTGTATTTTGGCCAAGACTTGCAGCAAACACTGTTCTACATGTCCCCAAACAAATCAAATTCCAAGGCAAAGTACCGGTAATTCTAATTCTATTGACTCGAGGGCACATATTAGAAACATTTTGCTGCAGGTGGAGACTGTTGCATTCACTTTGAACTTACTTTTCATAGCACTTGTATTCCTTTTAATATTGGAAAATATTATTGTAATTACTATAAAATTATTGACTGTTGGTAGCATTTTCTATACAGTTCAGAGATATAAGACAGGCTTTGCTCAAAGGCTTTACAAAGAATAAATAGCGGCTAAAACTGGTAACGAAGCCCCCGGTGGCGCAGTGGGTTAAAGCACTGAGCTGCTGAGCTTGTTGATTGAAAGGTCGCAGGTTCAATTCCGGGGAGCGGCGTGAGCTTCCGCTGTCAGCCCTAACTTCTGCCAACCTAGCAGTTCGAAAACATGCAAATGTGAGTAGATCAATAGGTACCGCTCCGGCGAGAAGGTAATGGTGCTCTATGCAGTCATGCCGGCCACATGACCTTGGAGGTGTCTACGGACAACGGCGGCTCTTCGGCTTAGAAATGGAGATGAGCACCACACCCCAGAGTCAGACGTGACTGGACTTAATGTCAGGGGACTACCTTTACCTTTAAAACTGGTAAAGGATTGAAGAGAGAAAATGAGGCTGGGGTAGTTCAGGAAAAGTAGAGGTAAAAACACAAGCTACACTTAATATTTGAATGCATGTTTTTAAAACACCCTTGAGATACTAATCTTTAACAGAGGATTATTGGGAGATATTTGCTTTATTGTAATGTGTTCTACTTGAAAATCGCTCATTGAGTCTCAACCAGATTGCTAACTGGGACTCACAGTAGGGAACATACATCTCACTTGTTGAAGCCAGTCCCATTGACTGCTAGTGCCTTTCCAAGTGGAATTAAAAAGTGTTAGTTATGCCCTATATTACAGAGCTCCAGGCTGTCTGTAGAACCTGTCTGTGGTCTAAGATCTTCAAAAGAAGCCTTTCAGTCCCACCACCTTCATAGCCATGTCTAATCAAAACATGGAGACCTTCTTCGAGGAGGCTCCCAGGGTTTGGAACTCCATAAGGAGGCTAAGATGTTTTCTGTTCTTGAATCAACAAGTGAAATCTTTTCTATCCCAATCAGCTTTTAGGGACTTTTAATTGGGTGTAATTTTACTGACTTTTGTTTTTTTAAATTTTTTTTTAATTCTGTGCACAATTTCATTGTATTTAAACAATAACTTTTTGTATCCTTCCACTCTGAGTCTCTTTTGGAGGAAAAAGCAATATATAAATAAACATCAACATCATCGTGTCTTTGTAAGCATTTGTAAACAATATTTTAAAAGGTGAGATATAAAGCAAGTAATAGCAACAAAAATGGAAGCAACCAGAAATTACATCCTTTAATAGTTTCCAGTGTCCCAGCCACTGGGAACACTGGAAATGTTGACTGATAGCCCTCCCTTTTTTTCTAAACAAGCATTCCAAACAGATCTAGACACTCTATTTATGTCCCATTCCCCGGTCTAGTTTTACTCATTTATTGGAAATGTAAAGATGCAGTCAGTTAGCAGTTAGCATAGCAGGACCCAGCAGAAGGAAAATACTTTACCTAGGTCCTCCTAGGACCTCAAGATATTATCTAGATAATACCCTTGCTTTTTAGAAGAGATGTATATTCCGCAAGACTGTGAAAGGACCTCCAGGAAAGGATTTGACAACTAGATCAGCTTTTGAAAAGTAAGAAACAATAGAAGCCCCATCTCTTCTGGCAGGCCAACCCAGACAATTTTAAACTGAATTTTATTCTGCATACAATCAGTGGATTTTAACATGTTTTAATTCTACGTTGTTCTATGTCTTTTAATAGTGTTTTTCTCTTGTTTTAATGATGTTGTATCCTGTCTTGAGCCATAGGGAAAGTCAGATAATAAGTTCTTCTTCTTCTTCTTCTTCTTCAATATGCACTTAAAAGTCATTCTGTATAATATTTGTTTTCATTTGCATTATTTTAATCTTCCCCTGTCTGGCTTACACAAGAGTAGCTTACACATCCAGCCTGCAACAATTTTATCCTGGTGCAAAGTATATACTAGGATAAATTCAGGAGGAAAGTGTAGGCAAGTCAGTAATCTGCATTGGTAGAATTAGAATCTCTCAACCAGGAATCAAACCCTGCTGTATGTTTTGTGTGGATGAATAGATAGAGATGAAGGCTAAGTAATAGTAAAGCATGAGAATGATACACAGATATATATATATATATATATATATATATATATATATATATATATGCATACACACACACATACATATATACATATATACATACACACACACACATTGGTGTATTATATAAAGAAGTTCTTGTAACATAGCTGAACCTGAATGTAGCTACTCCTATTGGGGCAATTTCATTTGGAATAACCAGGGATGTGGCTTTGTAGCAATCTGTATTAATACCAGCTTTTTGGATCAACAAAATGTATCTTAACAACTGCTTTTGCCTCGCTCAGCAAAAATCCCTAAAGTAGTTGCGTTGTGTCCAGATGAAAATTTGACAGTACTGTGTTAGGAGATTAAAACACCAGAACACGTTTATTTATTTTAAAAAAGCTGTTTCTTGTCAGATATCTATATTTTATTTTTAGCAGCTTGCCTTTTTAATTAATAGCACCATATTATCCTCAAACTCTAATGTAGAATAGGTTGGTAAAGATTTATCTTCCATTGGTTAGATCACTATACAAGATTTGATCTACTTTGTTGTGTTGTGTGGGAAGGGAAATAACACTTCAAACTACTTGCTTTTACTATTGAACAGATTCATAGTAGCTCTAAATTGTAACTACTGATCTTTAGCTTGATTGCTAAGACAGAAAAGTTAAACAGCTAGATAAAGGATAGAAAAGGATAGCATTATTTGTTATTGTGCTATTGCACAATGAAATTACATGCCTTCCCCCACACACACCACAAGTCAACACATCCATCCCTCCACACCCGCACCACCAAAACACAGTCTCCAATGCCACATCAATGCAAAACCACAGAGTTCAACATAGCCACAGCTCTAGGATAAAAATTATCCTTCAGTCTGTTTGTCTTTGTCTTTTTCATCCTGTACCGTCTGCCAGGTGGCAATAATTCAACAAAAGGTGAGATGGATCCCCAAGAATGCTCTGAGCTTTCTTAAGGCAGTGGGAATTATAAAGTTCTTCCAAAGAAGGGAGAGTGCAATCAATGATTCGCTATGCAGAAGTGGTACCCTTTTGAATTGTCTTCCAATATAACACCATGCAGTTACCAAACCCATGCGCAGATGCAGTAAGTTAGGAAACTATAACACAGAGGTAGAAAGTCACCAGCAGTTTTTGCTTCAGTTGATGGTTCCTTGGGCATCTCTGGTGCTCTCTTCACCAATGCTGTGCACTCTTCACCAAAGCTGCCTTATGAACATGGCCTCCTTCACAGTAACACCCAGGAACTTAAAACTGGCCACCTGCTCCACTTGGTCTCAATTTATGAGCAAGGGCTGAACTTCTGGTCTGTTCTTCTTAAAATCCACTATGAGCTCCTTGGTCTTGTTGGTGTTAAGAACCAGGTTATAGTCCCTGCACCACTAGAGCAGGCAGTCCACCTCATCCCAGTAGGCAGACTCAACCCCTTCAGAGATAAGTCCTCCAGAAAATTTAGGTAATCTGTGTTATATCTTGTGGTAAGCCTAAATATTTTAAGGGCACGAGATCCTGTCTCATCTTGGATGCTAAGATAGTGCATAGAAAGGATACTGCCAATAAATACTATAGATTATGCTTCAGAGAAAGGAACTGGCAGCATCACATTTGAGTGTTCCTTCCCTAAGAAAATCCTATGAAATTCACAAAGCTGCCAATTTGAAGGTACATATATCCTCAGATAACAATCCAAAACTCTCTTCTTCCTTTGTTTTGTTTTGTTTTTGTAAGAAAGTCTCCAGCCTCTGTAAGTGGTGTATTTTATGAACCTTTTGAAGCCTCAAAGATTCCTTGGATTTTAGTGACCTTCAGCCTTGTCCTACTCCTATGTCATATTTCCTTCATCGCTGTGGTTACTGTTCATCCAACCCAAAGTATCTGTATTCTTCTTTACCCATCTGAACTGGCACTATTGTCCTTCTGATGAACTTTCGTTCATGCTGGTTCCTGGAATACAGCCAGAGTGTGCTTAAAATGACAGAAGCAAGTTAAGAGCTGGAGTTTGCAGTGAAGGTATGACTGTAATTCAAAGAGATATGTACTACACCCTAGTGACTTCTAAAAGGTACTACAGTTTTGGGGCCCTGGACCATCAGAGACTTTTCATGAGAAATAATAGAGGGTGATATATGTATGGATAGCTGCTGCTGACTGGAGTTACCTGAAAAGCAGCATCAATACAAATCTCTGCTTCAGAGCTGTGACTGTATTAATACCTCGGAAGGCTCATTCCTAACTTAAATGCTCATTGCCTATGCACACATCGAGAGTCAGCAATGTAGGCAAGTTAGATGAGAAATTTTGCAGGGGAAAAGTGAAAGCTTCATGAGGAATATTGCAAGTTTTCAATTGGGTTCTGAACGAAGTGTGGAAGATGTTATATGTAATGTGCTACTCATTAATTTCCTAAAGTATTCTGTTGTCTGTTTCTCATTATTTGAAAAGTGATATGTTAGTAATCCATTATTTTTATTACAACTTAAGTATTCCTTAGCCGAAATGTATTTGAGCAGAAGTATACACATAGCTTGAAGATAATTCCATATGCAGTGTTTTTAATAATATTGTGCATGATACAAAGTTTCTGCATATTGAAAAATTGAACCGCAGTGGTATCACTTTCTCAGCCACGAATGTGGACAATTTTGGAGTATTTTGGAATTCCAAATAAGGGGTGTTCATCACTACACAACTTTTGATTAACTTTCTAACCACCCAACCACAAGTGAAAGAGAGAGCTTTCCAACAGGTGTACCCAAGAATATGGCACCTTCTGCACAACTGACTACTTGTAAAACCACTGTTTAGACTATGAACCAGACCTGTGCATCCTCAAAAAGTTCAGGCACTTATTCAATTATTTTATGCTAGTCCAGACCTCCCAAACCATTCTGACCTAAGTTTAGGGCATGGTCCTGAGTAGGAGGTATGGATCTAGTAGACCATCCCACTGGATGGTTATATAACTTGATCAACTGTATAGAACAGCCTTTCCCAATCTGGTGCCCTCCAGATGTTTTGAGCTACAGTGCCTTACTTTCACCATAGTGGCTGGGGTTGATGGGAGTTGGAATCTAAAACATGTGATGAGTGCTTCATTGGACAAGACTATTTACTAATGAATTACTAAGCTGTTTGACTTGAATACCACCTTTAAGAATATATAGGAATCTATATTATTTATCTACTGAATCTAGTATTGCTGTATGGGGAGTTTTCTCTAGAGGAGGCATGGGTAAACTCCTTCCCTCCAGGTGTTTTGGGCTTCAACTCCCACAATTCCTAACTGCTTGTAGGCTGTTAGGAATAGTGGGAGCTGAAGTCCAAAACATCTGGAGGACCAAAGTTAGCCCATGCCTTCTCTAGAGCCGAGGGAGAGGTCTTTTAAAAACTCTCTTGCCTGAAAACTTCAGGAACAGAACAGGAACCTAAAAGACACGAAGCAAGAGTGTTGCTTGTACATTTTTTGTTATTACATAAATGATATCAGTTTCTTACTAAGAGGTTCAGGTGGTCCCTGAGTTACAAACATCTGAGTTACAAAAACCCATAGTTAAGAATCGGGGTGAGACAATAGAAAGTGAGAAAATCTGCCCCTTGGAAGGGAAATTCACTCCTGAAAGAGTTATCATGGGGAAAAGGTATCTCCACTGAAGCTTTCTCACCAATCCGTGTTTCCACAACAAGCCAATTTTTTCAAAATACAATTATCACAAGGACAGAAAGTGAGGTGAAACTTTCTCAATAGGGGCATGGACAACAAAATAAACACCACAGGGGTGTTAACCCATCCCTATCCTATCTAAAGCTAAAACATATGTATTTTTGGGTGGACTTACACTTACAAATTCAATTTATGAATAATAAACCTATAGAACCTATTTGGTTTGTCACTTGAGTACTGCCTGTATATCCAGCATGAAGTAGATAATTAAAAATACGATTAAGTTGTTTGTTTAGAAGCCTCAGGAATTTCCAGTTTCGCTTAGTGATGTTCATTGCCCCACTTGCCAAATGCAACCTAAGCTTACAATGTACTGACTTTGGGATCTCAAAGACCATCACTTAAAGGTCATTATTCTGTGTAATCAGTCTCCATTAATTTGTGTTTTCCTATAGAAAACAGAATATGAAATTTCATGATTATCTGGTGCCATTAATTGAAGCTTATAGTGTTAGTCCGATTTTAGAGGGTTGTTTCAGTGACTGAACTGATTAGAGTGAATTTAGTGGCTTAGAAGTCAATCAAATCTAGTTTAGGGGTAAACTTTTATTGGAATCAAATGTTAATTGCATATTATATTAATCCACAACTTTGTAGGATTTACACATATGCATGCACATACAACCACACAATATTGGAAGATATGTCTTTTAATGAAATCTCGATACTGCTGGATTGTAAAAGCACAGTAGAAAATAAACATCAGTGTTTTAAAAATATTTTTTGTAATGACTTTGGTTTTTGTTTTGCTAGATTTTGAACTGTTGTGGATATTTTGAACATGTAAATCAAGTATCAAACTGACTCAGTGTTTTAAAGCTGTTCATAACTGAGCTAACCAGCATATTTGTCACGAGATGTCCTTCCCCCTTCCCTTGTAGGTATTACATTTTGATGCTTGAAG